>NC_054502.1:1175578-1475578 GCF_017639515.1 Carcharodon carcharias
TTGGTGGGACGTCTGTCACTGTATAACACTGGGGAACAGTACTAGTGGTGTTGGGGTCTGTCACTGTAAAACACGGGTACAGTACTGGTGGGACGGGTCTGTCACTGTATAACACTGGGGTACAGTACTGGTGGGATGGGTCTGTCACTGTATAACACTGGGGTACAGTACTGTGGGACGGGTCTGTCACTGTATAACACTGGGTACAGTACTGGTGGGGACGGGTCTGTCACTGTATAACACTGGGTACAGTACTGGTGGGGACGGTCTGTCACTGTATAACACTGGGGTACAGTACTGGGGGGACGGGTCTGTCACTGTATAACACTGGGTACAGTACTGGTGGGGACGGTCTGTCACTGTATAACACTGGGTACAGTACTGGTGGGACGGGTCTGTCACTGTATAACACTGGGTACAGTACTGGTGGGCACGGTCTGTCACTGTATAACACTGGGTACAGTACTGGTGGGGGGTCTGTCACTGTATAACACTGGGGTACAGTACTGGTGGGGACGGGTCTGTCACTGTATAACACTGGGTACAGTACTGGTGGGGACGGGTCTGTCACTGTATAACACTGGGGTACAGTACTGGTGGGGACGGTCTGTCACTGTATAACACTGGGGTACAGTACTGGTGGGGACGGGTCTGTCACTGTATAACACTGGGGTACAGTACTGGTGGACGGTTCTGTCACTGTATAACACTGGGGTACAGTACTGTGGGGACGGTCTGTCACTGTATAACACTGGGTACAGTACTGGTGGGGACGGGTCTGTCACTGTATAACACTGGGTACAGTACTGGTGGGGACGGGTCTGTCACTGTATAACACTGGGTACAGTACTGGTGGGGACAGGTCTGTCACTGTATAACACTGGGTACAGTACTGTGGGGACGGTCTGTCACTGTATAACACTGGGGTACAGTACTGGTGGGGACGGTCTGTCACTGTATAACACTGGGGTACAGTACTGGTGGGGACGTCTGTCACTGTATAACACTAGGGTACAGTACTGGTGGGGACGGGTCTGTCACTGTATAACACTGGGGTACAGTACTGGTGGGGACGGGTCTGTCACTGTATAACACTGGGGTACAGTACTGGTGGGTCGGGTCTGTCACTGTATAACACTGGGGAACAGTACTCGGGGGACGGGTCTGTCAGTGTAAATCACTGGGGTACAGTACTGGTGGGGACGGGTCTGTCACTGTATAACACTGGGGTACAGTACTGGTGGGGAGAGGTCTGTCACTGTATAACACTGGGTACAGTACTGGTGGGGACGGGTCTGTCACTGTATAACACTGGGTACAGTACTGGTGGGGACGGGTCTGTCACTGTATAACACTGGGGTACAGTACTGGTGGGGACGGGTCTGTCACTGTATAACACTGGGGTACAGTACTGGTGGGGACAGGTCTGTCACTGTATAACACTGGGGTACAGTACTGGTGGGGACGGGTCTGTCACTGTATAACACTGGGGTACAGTACTGGTGGGGCAGGTCTGTCACTGTATAACACTGGGTACAGTACTGGTGGGACGGGTCTGTCACTGTATAACACTGGGTACAGTACTGGTGGGGACAGGTCTGTCACTGTATAACACTGGGGTACAGTACTGGTGGGGACGGGTCTGTCACTGTATAACACTGGGTACAGTACTGTGGACGGGTCTGTCACTGTATAACACTGGGGCACAGTACTGGTGGGGACGGGTCTGTCACTGTATAACACTGGGGTACAGTACTGGTGGGAAGGGTCTGTCACTGTATAACACTGGGGTACAGTACTGGTGGGCATGGGTCTGTCACTGTATAACACTGGGGTACAGTACTGGTGGGACAGGTCTGTCACAGTATGACACTGGGGTACAGTACTGGTGGGGACGGGTCTGTCACTGTATAACACTGGGGTACAGTACTGGTGGGGACGGGTCTGTCACTGTATAACACTGGGGTACAGTACTGGTGGGGATGGGTCTTTCACTGTATAACAGTGCGGTACACTACAGGTGGGGACGGGTTTGTCACTGTATAACAATGGGGTACAGTACTGGTGGGAGTGGTCTGTCACTGTATAACACTGGGGAACACTACAGGTGGGGACGCGTTTGTCACTGTATAACACAGGGGTACAGTAATGGTGGGGACGGGTCTGTCACTGTATAACACTGGGGTACAGTACTGGTGGGGACGGGTCTGTCACTGTATAACACTGGGGTACAGTACTGGTGGGGATGGGTCTGTCACTGTATAACACTGGGGTACAGTTTTGGGTTGACGTGTCTGTCAGTGTATAACACTGGGGTACAGTACTGGTGGGGACGGGTCTGTCACTGTATAACACTGGGTTAAAGTACTGGTGGGGAAGGTTCTGTCACTGTATAACACTGGGGTACAGTACTGGTGGGGACGGTCTGTCACTGTATTACACTGGGGCACAGTACTGGTGGGTCGGGTATGTCACTGTATAACACTGGGGTACAGTACTGGTGGGGACGGCTCTGTCACTCTATAACACTGGGGTACAGTACTGGTGGGGACGGGTCTGTCACTGTATAACACTGGGTACAGTACTGGTGGGGACGGGGTCTGTCACTGTATAACACTGGGTACAGTACTGTGGGGACGGGTCTGTCACTGTATAACACTGGGGTACAGTACTGGTGGGACGGTCTGTCACTGTATAACACTGGGGTACAGTACTGGTGGGGACAGGTCTGTCACTGTATAACACTGGGTACAGTACTGGTGGGACGGGTCTGTCACTGTATAACACTGGGGTACAGTACTGGTGGGACAGGTCTGTCACTGTATAACACTGGGTACAGTACTGGTGGGGACGGGTCTGTCACTGTATAACACTGGGGTACAGTACTGGTGGGGACGGGTCTGTCACTGTATAACACTGGGGTACAGTACTGGGGGGACGGGTCTGTCACTGTATAACACTGGGGTACAGTACTGGTGGGACGGGTATGTCACTGTATAACACTGGGGTACAGTACTGTGGGGACGGGTCTGTCACTGTATAACACTGGGTACAGTACTGGTGGGGACGGGTCTGTCACTGTATAACACTGGGGTACAGTACTGGTGGGGACGGGTCTGTCACTGTATAACACTGGGGTACAGTACTGGTGGGACGGTCTGTCACTGTATAACACTGGGTACAGTATTGGTGGGGACAGGTCTGTCACTGTATAACACTTGGGTACTGTACTGGTGGGGACGGGTCTGTCACTGTATAACACTTGGGTACAGTACTGGTGGGGACGGGTCTGTCACTGTATAACACTGGGTACAATACTGGTGGGGACAGGTCTGTCACTGTATAACACTGGGGTACAGTACTGGTGGGGACGGGTCTGTCACTGTATAACACTGGGTACAGTACTGGTGGGACGGGTCTGTCACTGTATAACACTGGGTACAGTACTGTGGGGACGGTCTGTCACTGTATAACACTGGGTACAGTACTGGTGGGGACGGGTCTGTCACTGTATAACACTGGGGTACAGTACTGGTGGGGACGGGTCTGTCACTGTATAACACTGGGGTACAGTACTGGTGGGACGGTCTGTCACTGTATAACACTGGGGTACAGTACTGGTGGGGACGGGACTGTCACTGTATAACACTGGGGTACAGTACTGGTGGGGACGGGTCTGTCACTGTATAACACTGGGGTACAGTACTGGTGGGACGGGTCTGTCACTGTATAACACTGGGGTACAGTACTGGTGGGGATGGGTCTGTCACTGTATAACAGTGGGCTACAGTACTGGTGGGGACGGGTCTGTCACTGTATAACACTGGGGTACAGTACTGGTAGGGACGGGTCTGTCACTGTATAACACTGGGATACAGTACTGGTGGGGACGGGTCTGTCACTGTATAACACTGGGTTACAGTACTGGTGGGGATGGGTCTGTCACTGTATAACACTGGGGTACAGTACTGGTGGGGACGGGTCTGTCACTGTATAACTCTGGGGTACATTACTGGTGGGGACGGGTCTGACACTGTATAACACTGGGGTACAATGCTGGTGGGGACGGGTCTGTCACTGTATAACACTGGGGCACAGTACTGGTGGGGACGGGTCTGTCACTGTATAACACTGCGGCACAGTGCTGGTGGGGACGGGTCTGTCACTGTATAACACTGGGGTACGGTACTGGTGGGGACGGGTCTGTCACTGTATAACACTGGGGTACAGTACTGGTGGGGAAGGGTCTGTCACTGTATCACACTAGGGTACGGTACTGGTGGGGATGGGTATGTCACTGTATAACACGGGTACTGTACTGGTGGGCATGGGTCTGTCACTGTATAACACTGGGGTACAGTACTGGTGGGGTTGGGTCTGTCACTGTATAACACTGGGGTACAGTACTGGTGGGGACAGGTATGTCAATGTATAACACTGGGGTACAGTACTGGTGGGGTTGGGTCTGTCACTGTATAACACTGGGGTACAGTACTGGTGGGGACAGGTCTGTCACTGTATAACACTGGGGCACAGTACTGGTGGGGACGGGTCTGTAGCTGTATAACACGGGGGTACAGTACTGGTGGGGGCAGGTCTGTCACTGTATAACACTGGGGTACAGTACTTGTGGGGACGGGTCTGTCACTGTATAACACTGCGGCACAGTACTTGTGGGGACGGGTCTGTCACTGTATAACACTGGGGTGCAGTACTGGTGGGGACGCGTCTGTCACTGTATAACACTGGGGTACAGTACTGGTGGGGAAGGGCCTGTCACTGTATAACACTGGGGTACGGTACTGGTGGGGATGGGTCTGTCACTGTATAACACTGGGGTACTGTACTGGTGGGGACTGGTCTCACTGTATAACACTGGGGTACAGTACTTGTGGGGACGGCTCTGTCACTGTATAACACTGGGGTACAGTACTGGTGGTGTTGGGGCTGTCACTGTATAACACTGGGGTACAGTACTAGTGGTGTTGGGGCTGTCACTGTATAACACGGGTACAGTACTGGTGGGAATGGGCCTGTCACTGTATAACACAGGGGTACAGTACTGGTTTGGTTGGGTCTGTCACTGTATAACACTGGGGTCCAGTACTGGTGAGGTCGGGTCTGTCACTGTATAACACTGGGGTACAGTACTTGTGGGGACGGGTCTGTCACTATATAACACTGGGGCACAGTACTGGTGGAGACGGGTCTGTTACTGTATAACACTGGGGTACAGTGCTGGTGGGGTCGGGGCTGTCACTGTATAACACTGGGGTACAGTACTGGTGGGGACAGGTCTGTCACTGTATAACACTGGGGTACAGTACTGGTGGGGACGGGTCTGTAACTGTATAACACGGGGGTACAGTACTGGTGGGGGCAGGTCTGTCACTGTATAACACTGGGGTACAGTACTTGTGGGGACGGGTCTGTCACTGTATAACACTGCGGCACAGTACTTGTGGGGACGGGTCTGTCACTGTATAACACTGGGTGCAGTACTGGTGGGGACGGGTCTGTCACTGTATAACACTGGGGTACAGTACTGGTGGGGAAGGGCCTGTCACTGTATAACACTGGGGTACGGTACTGGTGGGGATGGGTCTGTCACTGTATAACACTGGGGTACTGTACTGGTGGGGACTGGTCTCACTGTATAACACTGGGGTACAGTACTTGTGGGGACGGCTCTGTCACTGTATAACACTGGGGTACAGTACTGGTGGTGTTGGGGCTGTCACTGTATAACACTGGGGTACAGTACTAGTGGTGTTGGGGCTGTCACTGTATAACACGGGTACAGTACTGGTGGGAATGGGCCTGTCACTGTATAACACAGGGGTACAGTACTGGTTGGGTTGGGTCTGTCACTGTATAACACTGGGGTCCAGTACTGGTGAGGTCGGGTCTGTCACTGTATAACACTGGGGTACAGTACTTGTGGGGACGGGTCTGTCACTATATAACACTGGGGCACAGTACTGGTGGAGACGGGTCTGTTACTGTATAACACTGGGGTACAGTGCTGGTGGGGTCGGGGCTGTCACTGTATAACTCTGGGGTACAGTACTGGTGGGGACGGGTCTGTCACTGTATAACACTGGGGTACAGTACTGGTGGGGATGGGTCTGTCACTGTATAACAGTGGGCTACAGTACTGGTGGGGATGGGTCTGTCACTGTATAACACTGGGGTACAGTACTGGTGGGACGGGTCTGTCACTGTATAACACTGGGGTACAGTACTGGTAGGGACGGGTCTGTCACTGTATAACACTGGGATACAGTACTGGTGGGGACGGGTCTGTCACTGTATAATACTGGGATACAGTACTGGTGGGGACGGGTCTGTCACTGTATAACACTGGGGTACGGTATTGGTGGGGATGGGTCTGTCACTGTATAACACTGGGGTACGGTATTGGTGGGGAAGGGTCTGTCACTGTATAACACTGGGGTATGGTACTGGTGGGACGGGTCTGTCACTGTATAACACTGGGGTACAGTACTGGTAGGGACAGGTCTGTCACTGTATAACACTGGGGTATGGTACTGGTGGGACGGGTCTGTCACTGTATAACACTGGGGTACAGTACTGGTAGGGACAGGTCTGTCACTGTATAACACTGGGATGCAGTACTGGTGTGGACGGGTCTGTCACTGTATAACTCTGGGGTACAGTACTGGTGGGGACGGGTCTGTCACTGTATAACACTGCGGCACAGTACTGGTGGGGAGGGGTCTGTCACTGTATAACACTGGGGTGCAGTACTGGTGGGGACGGGTCTGTCACTGTATAACACTGGGGCACAGTACTGGTGGGCACGGGTCTGTCACTGTATAACACTGGGGTACGGTATTGGTGGGGATGGGTCTGTCACTGTATAACACTGGGGTACGGTATTGGTGGGGAAGGGTCTGTCACTGTATAACACTGGGGTACAGTACTGGTGGGACGGGTCTGTCGCTGTATAACACTGGGGTACAGTACTGGTAGGGACAGGTCTGTCACTGTATAACACTGGGATAGAGTACTGGTGTGGACGGGTCTGTCACTGTATAACTCTGGGGTACAGTACTGGTGGGGACGGGTCTGTCACTGTATAACACTGGAGTACAGTACTGGTGGGGACGGGTCTGTCACTGTATAACACTGGGGTGCAGTACTGGTGGGGACGGGTCTGTCACTGTATAACACTGGAGTACAGTACTGGTGGGGACGGGTCTGTCACTGTATAACACTGGGGTACAGTACTGGTGGGCATGGGCCTGTCACTGTATAACACAGGGATACAGTACTGGTTGGGTTGGGTCTGTCACTGTATAACACTGGGGTCCAGTACTGGTGGGGCCGGGTCTGTCACTGTATAACACTGGGGTACAGTACTTGTGGGGACGGGTCTGTCACTGTATAACACTGGGGCACAGTACTGGTGGGGTCGGGGCTGTCACTGTATAACACTGGGGTACAGTACTGGTGGGGACGGGTCTGTCACTGTATAACACTGGGGTACAGTACTGGTGGGGACGGGTCTGTCACTGTATAACACTGGGGTACAGTACTGGTGGGGATGGGTCTGTCACTGTATAACAGTGGGCTACAGTACTGGTGGGGACGGGTCTGTCACTGTATAACACTGGGGTACAGTACTGGTAGGGACGGGTCTGTCACTGTATAACACTGGGATACAGTACTGGTGGGGACGGGTCTGTCACTGTATAACACTGGGATACAGTACTGGTGGGGATGGGTCTGTCACTGTATAACACTGGGGTACAGTACTGGTGGGGACGGGTCTGTCACTGTATAACTCTGGGGTACATTACTGGTGGGGACGGGTCTGACACTGTATAACACTGGGGTACAATGCTGGTGGGGACGGGTCTGTCACTGTATAACACTGGGGCACAGTACTGGTGGGGACGGGTCTGTCACTGTATAACACTGCGGCACAGTGCTGGTGGGGACGGGTCTGTCACTGTATAACACTGGGGTACGGTACTGGTGGGGACGGGTCTGTCACTGTATAACACTGGGGTACAGTACTGGTGGGGAAGGGTCTGTCACTGTATCACACTAGGGTACGGTACTGGTGGGGATGGGTATGTCACTGTATAACACGGGTACTGTACTGGTGGGCATGGGTCTGTCACTGTATAACACTGGGGTACAGTACTGGTGGGGTTGGGTCTGTCACTGTATAACACTGGGGTACAGTACTGGTGGGGACAGGTATGTCAATGTATAACACTGGGGTACAGTACTGGTGGGGTTGGGTCTGTCACTGTATAACACTGGGGTACAGTACTGGTGGGGACAGGTCTGTCACTGTATAACACTGGGGCACAGTACTGGTGGGGACGGGTCTGTAGCTGTATAACACGGGGGTACAGTACTGGTGGGGGCAGGTCTGTCACTGTATAACACTGGGGTACAGTACTTGTGGGGACGGGTCTGTCACTGTATAACACTGCGGCACAGTACTTGTGGGGACGGGTCTGTCACTGTATAACACTGGGGTGCAGTACTGGTGGGGACGCGTCTGTCACTGTATAACACTGGGGTACAGTACTGGTGGGGAAGGGCCTGTCACTGTATAACACTGGGGTACGGTACTGGTGGGGATGGGTCTGTCACTGTATAACACTGGGGTACTGTACTGGTGGGGACTGGTCTCACTGTATAACACTGGGGTACAGTACTTGTGGGGACGGCTCTGTCACTGTATAACACTGGGGTACAGTACTGGTGGTGTTGGGGCTGTCACTGTATAACACTGGGGTACAGTACTAGTGGTGTTGGGGCTGTCACTGTATAACACGGGTACAGTACTGGTGGGAATGGGCCTGTCACTGTATAACACAGGGGTACAGTACTGGTTTGGTTGGGTCTGTCACTGTATAACACTGGGGTCCAGTACTGGTGAGGTCGGGTCTGTCACTGTATAACACTGGGGTACAGTACTTGTGGGGACGGGTCTGTCACTATATAACACTGGGGCACAGTACTGGTGGAGACGGGTCTGTTACTGTATAACACTGGGGTACAGTGCTGGTGGGGTCGGGGCTGTCACTGTATAACACTGGGGTACAGTACTGATGGGGACGGGTCTGTCACTGTATAACACTGGGGTACAGTACTGGTGGGGATGGGTCTGTCACTGTATAACAGTGGGCTACAGTACTGGTGGGGATGGGTCTGTCACTGTATAACACTGGGGTACAGTACTGGTGGGACGGGTCTGTCACTGTATAACACTGGGGTACAGTACTGGTAGGGACGGGTCTGTCACTGTATAACACTGGGATACAGTACTGGTGGGGACGGGTCTGTCACTGTATAATACTGGGATACAGTACTGGTGGGGACGGGTCTGTCACTGTATAACACTGGGGCACAGTACTGGTGGAGACGGGTCTGTTACTGTATAACACTGGGGTACAGTGCTGGTGGGGTCGGGGCTGTCACTGTATAACACTGCTGTACAGTACTGGTGGGGACGGGTCTGTCACTGTATAACACTGGGGTACAGTACTGGTGGGGACGGGTCTGTCACTGTATAACACTGGGGTACAGTACTGGTGGGGATGGGTCTGTCACTGTATAACAGTGGGCTACAGTACTGGTGGGGATGGGTCTGTCACTGTATAACACTGGGGTACAGTACTGGTGGGACGGGTCTGTCACTGTATAACACTGGGGTACAGTACTGGTCGGGACGGGTCTGTCACTGTATAACACTGGGGTACAGTACTGGTGGGGAAGGGCCTGTCACTGTATAACACTGGGGTACGGTACTGGTGGGGATGGGTCTGTCACTGTATAACACTGGGGTACTGTACTGGTGGGGACTGGTCTCACTGTATAACACTGGGGTACAGTACTTGTGGGGACGGCTCTGTCAGTATATAACACTGGGGTACAGTACTGGTGGTGTTGGGGCTGTCACTGTATAACACTGGGGTACAGTACTAGTGGTGTTGGGGCTGTCACTGTATAACACGGGTACAGTACTGGTGCGAATGGGCCTGTCACTGTATAACACAGGGGTACAGTACTGGTGGGGTTGGGTCTGTCACTGTATAACACTGGGGTCCAGTACTGGTGAGGTCGGGCCTGTCACTGTATAACACTGGGGTACAGTACTTGTGGGGACGGGTCTGTCACTGTATAACACTGGGGCACAGTACTGGTGGAGACGGGTCTGTTACTGTATAACACTGGGGTACAGTGCTGGTGGGGTCGGGGCTGTCACTGTATAACACTGGGGTACAGTACTGGCGGGGACGGGTCTGTCACTGTATAACACTGGGGTACAGTACTGGTGGGGTCGGGTCTGTCACTGTATAACACTGGGGTACAGTACTGGTGGGGACGGGTCTGTCACTGTATAACACTGGGGTACAGTACTGGTGGGGACGGGTCTGTCACTGTATAACACTGGGGTACAGTACTGGTGGGGATGGGTCTGTCACTGTATAACAGTGGGCTACAGTACTGGTGGGGATGGGTCTGTCACTGTATAACACTGGGGTACAGTACTGGTGGGACGGGTCTGTCACTGTATAACACTGGGGTACAGTACTGGTAGGGACGGGTCTGTCACTGTATAACACTGGGATACAGTACTGGTGGGGACGGGTCTGTCACTGTATAACACTGGGATACAGTACTGGTGGGGACGGGTCTGTCACTGTATAACACTGGGGTACAGTACTGGTGGGGACGGGTCTGTCACTGTATAACACTGGGGTACAGTGCTGGTGGGGTCGGGGCTGTCACTGTATAACACTGGGGTACAGTACTGGTGGGGACGGGTCTGTCACTGTATAACACTGGGGTACAGTACTGGTGGGGACGGGTCTGTCACTGTATAACACTGGGGTACAGTACTGGTGGGGATGGGTCTGTCACTGTATAACAGTGGGCTACAGTACTGGTGGGGATGGGTCTGTCACTGTATAACACTGGGGTACAGTACTGGTGGGACGGGTCTGTCACTGTATAACACTGGGGTACAGTACTGGTAGGGACGGGTCTGTCACTGTATAACACTGGGATACAGTACTGGTGGGGACTGGTCTGTCACTGTACGACACTGGGATACAGTACTGGTGGGTCCGGGTCTGTCACTGTATAACTCTGGGGTACATTACTGGTGGGGACGGGTCTGTCACTGTATAACACTGGGGTACAATACTGGTGGGGACGGGTCTGTCACTGTATAACGCTGGGGCACAGTACTGGTGGGGACGGGTCTGTCACTGTATAACACTGCGGCACAGTGCTGGTGGGGACAGGTCTGTCACTGTATAACACTGGGGTACGGTACTGGTGGGGACGGGTCGGTCACTGTATAACACTGGGGTACAGTACTGGTGGGGAAGGGTCTGTCACTGTATAACACTAGGGTACGGTACTGGTGGAGACGGGTCTGTCACTATATAACACTGGGGTACAATACTGGTGGGGACGGGTCTGTCACTGTATAACACTGCGGCACAGTACTTGTGGGGACGGGTCTGTCACTGTATAACACTGGGGTGCAGTACTGGTGGGGACGCGTCTGTCACTGTATAACACTGGGGTACAGTACTGGTGGGGAAGGGCCTGTCACTGTATAACACTGGGGTACGGTACTGGTGGGGATGGGTCTGTCACTGTATAACACTCGGGTACTGTACTGGTGGGGACTGGTCTCACTGTATAACACTGGGGTACAGTACTTGTGGGGACGGCTCTGTCACTGTATAACACTGGGGTACAGTACTGGTGGTGTTGGGGCTGTCACTGTATAACACTGGGGTACAGTACTAGTGGTGTTGGGGCTGTCACTGTATAACACGGGTACAGTACTGGTGGGAATGGGCCTGTCACTGTATAACACAGGGGTACAGTACTGGTTTGGTTGGGTCTGTCACTGTATAACACTGGGGTCCAGTACTGGTGAGGTCGGGTCTGTCACTGTATAACACTGGGGTACAGTACTTGTGGGGACGGGTCTGTCACTATATAACACTGGGGCACAGTACTGGTGGAGACGGGTCTGTTACTATATAACACTGGGGTACAGTGCTGGTGGGGTCGGGGCTGTCACTGTATAACACTGGGGTACAGTACTGGTGGGGACGGGTCTGTCACTGTATAACACTGGGGTACAGTACTGGTGGGGATGGGTCTGTCACTGTATAACAGTGGGCTACAGTACTGGTGGGGATGGGTCTGTCACTGTATAACACTGGGGTACAGTACTGGTGGGACGGGTCTGTCACTGTATAACACTGGGGTACAGTACTGGTAGGGACGGGTCTGTCACTGTATAACACTGGGATACAGTACTGGTGGGGACGGGTCTGTCACTGTATAATACTGGGATACAGTACTGGTGGGGACGGGTCTGTCACTGTATAACACTGGGGCACAGTACTGGTGGAGACGGGTCTGTTACTGTATAACACTGGGGTACAGTGCTGGTGGGGTCGGGGCTGTCACTGTATAACACTGCTGTACAGTACTGGTGGGGACGGGTCTGTCACTGTATAACACTGGGGTACAGTACTGGTGGGGACGGGTCTGTCACTGTATAACACTGGGGTACAGTACTGGTGGGGATGGGTCTGTCACTGTATAACAGTGGGCTACAGTACTGGTGGGGATGGGTCTGTCACTGTATAACACTGGGGTACAGTACTGGTGGGACGGGTCTGTCACTGTATAACACTGGGGTACAGTACTGGTCGGTACGGGTCTGTCACTGTATAACACTGGGGTACAGTACTGGTGGGGAAGGGCCTGTCACTGTATAACACTGGGGTACGGTACTGGTGGGGATGGGTCTGTCACTGTATAACACTGGGGTACTGTACTGGTGGGGACTGGTCTCACTGTATAACACTGGGGTACAGTACTTGTGGGGACGGCTCTGTCACTATATAACACTGGGGTACAGTACTGGTGGTGTTGGGGCTGTCACTGTATAACACTGGGGTACAGTACTAGTGGTGTTGGGGCTGTCACTGTATAACACGGGTACAGTACTGGTGGGAATGGGCCTGTCACTGTATAACACAGGGGTACAGTACTGGTGGGGTTGGGTCTGTCACTGTATAACACTGGGGTCCAGTACTGGTGAGGTCGGGCCTGTCACTGTATAACACTGGGGTACAGTACTTGTGGGGACGGGTCTGTCACTGTATAACACTGGGGCACAGTACTGGTGGAGACGGGTCTGTTACTGTATAACACTGGGGTACAGTGCTGGTGGGGTCGGGGCTGTCACTGTATAACACTGGGGCACAGTACTGGTGGAGACGGGTCTGTTACTGTATAACACTGGGGTACAGTGCTGGTGGGGTCGGGGCTGTCACTGTATAACACTGGGGTACAGTACTGGTGGGGACGGGTCTGTCACTGTATAACACTGGGGTACAGTACTGGTGGGGACGGGTCTGTCACTGTATAACACTGGGGTACAGTACTGGTGGGGATGGGTCTGTCACTGTATAACAGTGGGCTACAGTACTGGTGGGGATGGGTCTGTCACTGTATAACACTGGGGTACAGTACTGGTGGGACGGGTCTGTCACTGTATAACACTGGGGTACAGTACTGGTAGGGACGGGTCTGTCACTGTATAACACTGGGATACAGTACTGGTGGGGACGGATCTGTCACTGTATAACACTGGGATACAGTACTGGTGGGGACGGGTCTGTCACTGTATAACACTGGGGCACAGTACTGGTGGAGACGGGTCTGTTACTGTATAACACTGGGGTACAGTACTGGTAGGGACGGGTCTGTCACTGTATAACACTGGGATACAGTACTGGTGGGGACTGGTCTGTCACTGTACGACACTGGGATACAGTACTGGTGGGTCCGGGTCTGTCACTGTATAACTCTGGGGTACATTACTGGTGGGGACGGGTCTGTCACTGTATAACACTGGGGTACAATACTGGTGGGGACGGGTCTGTCACTGTATAACGCTGGGGCACAGTACTGGTGGGGACGGGTCTGTCACTGTATAACACTGCGGCACAGTGCTGGTGGGGACAGGTCTGTCACTGTATAACACTGGGGTACGGTACTGGTGGGGACGGGTCGGTCACTGTATAACACTGGGGTACAGTACTGGTGGGGACGGGTCTGTCACTGTATAACACTGGGGTACAGTACTGGTGGGGATGGGTCTGTCACTGTATAACAGTGGGCTACAGTACTGGTGGGGATGGGTCTGTCACTGTATAACACTGGGGTACAGTACTGGTGGGACGGGTCTGTCACTGTATAACACTGGGGTACAGTACTGGTAGGGACGGGTCTGTCACTGTATAACACTGGGATACAGTACTGGTGGGGACTGGTCTGTCACTGTACGACACTGGGATACAGTACTGGTGGGTCCGGGTCTGTCACTGTATAACTCTGGGGTACATTACTGGTGGGGACGGGTCTGTCACTGTATAACACTGGGGTACAATACTGGTGGGGACGGGTCTGTCACTGTATAACGCTGGGGCACAGTACTGGTGGGGACGGGTCTGTCACTGTATAACACTGCGGCACAGTGCTGGTGGGGACAGGTCTGTCACTGTATAACACTGGGGTACGGTACTGGTGGGGACGGGTCGGTCACTGTATAACACTGGGGTACAGTACTGGTGGGGAAGGGTCTGTCACTGTATAACACTAGGGTACGGTACTGGTGGAGACGGGTCTGTCACTATATAACACTGGGGTACAATACTGGTGGGGACGGGTCTGTCACTGTATAACACTGGGGCACAGTACTGGTGGAGACGGGTCTGTCACTGTATAACACTGGGATACAGTACTGGTGGGGATGGGCCTGTCACTGTATAACACTAGGGTACAGTACTGGTGGGGACGGGCCTGTCATTGTGTAACACTGAGGTACAGTACTGGTGGGGACAGGTCTGTCGCAGTATAACACTGGGGTACAGTACTTGTGGGGACGGGTCTGTCACAGTATAACACAGGTACAGTCCTGGTGAGGATGGGTTTGTCACTGTAACACTGGGGTACAGTACTTGTGGGGACGGGTCTGTCACTGTATAACTCTGGGGTACAGTACTGGCAGGGACGGGTCTGTCACTGTATAACATGGGTACGGTATTGCTGGGGATGGGTCTGTCACTGTATAACACTGGGGTACGGTATTGGTGGGGATGGGTCTGTCACTGTATAACACTGGGGTACAGTACTGGTGGGACGGGTCTGTCACTGTATAACAATGGGCTACAGTACTGGTGGGGATGTGTCTGTCACTGTATAACACTGGGGTACAGTACTTGTGGGGACGGGTCTGTCACTGTATAACACTGCGGCACAGTACTTGTGGGGACGGGTCTGTCACTGTATAACACTGGGGTGCAGTACTGGTGGGGACGGGTCTGTCACTGTATAACACTGGGGTACAGTACTGGTGGGGAAGGGCCTGTCACTGTATAACACTGGGGTACGGTACTGGTGGGGATGGGTCTGTCACTGTATAACACTGGGGTACTGTACTGGTGGGGACTGGTCTCACTGTATAACACTGGGGTACAGTACTTGTGGGGACGGCACTGTCACTGTATAACACTGGGGTACAGTACTGGTGGTGTTGGGGCTGTCACTGTATAACACTGGGGTACAGTACTGGTGGTGTTGGGGCTGTCACTGTATAACACGGGTACAGTACTGGTGGGAATGGGCCTGTCACTGTATAACACTGGGGTACAGTACTGGTGGGACGGGTCTGGCACTGTATAACACTGGGGTACAGTACTGGTAGGGACGAGTCTGTCACTGTATAACACTGGGATACAGTACTGGTGGGGACGGGTCTGTCACTGTATAACACTGGGTTACAGTACTGGTGGGGACGGGTCTGTCACTGTATAACACTGGGGCACAGTACTGGTGGAGACGGGTCTGTTACTGTATAACACTGGGGTACAGTTCTGGTGGGGTCGGGGCTGTCACTGTATAACACTGGGGTACAGTACTGGTGGGGACGGGTCTGTCACTGTATAACACTGGGGTACAGTACTGGTGGGGACGGGTCTGTCACTGTATAACACTGGGGTACAGTACTGGTGGGGATGGGTCTGTCACTGTATAACAGTGGGCTACAGTACTGGTGGGGATGGGTCTGTCACTGTATAACACTGGGGTACAGTACTGGTGGGACGGGTCTGTCACTGTATAACACTGGGGTACAGTACTGGTAGGGACGGATCTGTCACTGTATAACACTGGGATACAGTACTGGTGGGGACGGGTCTGTCACTGTACAACACTGGGATACAGTACTGGTGGGGACGGGTCTGTCACTGTATAACTCTGGGGTACATTACTGGTGGGGACGGGTCTGTCACTGTATAACACTGGGGTACAATACTGGTGGGGACGGGTCTGTCACTGTATAACACTGGGGCACAGTACTGGTGGGGACGGGTCTGTCAGTGTATAACACTGCGGCACAGTGCTGGTGGGGACAGGTCTGTCACTGTATAACACTGGGGTACGGTACTGGTGGGGACGGGTCGGTCACTGTATAACACTGGGGTACAGTACTGGTGGGGAAGGGTCTGTCACTGTATAACACTAGGGTACGGTACTGGTGGGGACGGGTCTGTCACTGTATAACACTGGGGTACAATACTGGTGGGGACGGGTCTGTCACTGTATAACACTGGGGCACAGTACTGGTGGAGACGGGTCTGTCACTGTATAACACTGGGATACAGTACTGGTGGGGATGGGCCTGTCACTGTATAACACTAGGGTACAGTACTGGTGGGGACGGGCCTGTCATTGTGTAACACTGAGGTACAGTACTGGTGGGGACAGGTCTGTCGCAGTATAACACTGGGGTACAGTACTTGTGGGGACGGGTCTGTCACAGTATAACACAGGTACAGTCCTGGTGAGGATGGGTTTGTCACTGTAACACTGGGGTACAGTACTTGTGGGGACGGGTCTGTCACTGTATAACTCTGGGGTACAGTACTGGCAGGAACGGGTCTGTCACTGTATAACATGGGTACGTTATTGGTGGGGATGGGTCTGTCACTGTATAACACTGGGGTACAGTACTGGTGGGACGGGTCTGTCACTGTATAACACTGGGATACAGTATTGGTGTGGATGGGTCTGTCACTGTATATCTCTGGGGTACAGTACTGGTGGGGACGGGTCTGTCACTGTATAACACTGGAGTACAGTACTTGTGGGGACGGGTCTGTCACTGTATAACACTGCGGCACAGTACTGGTGTGGAAGCGTCTGTCACTGTATAACACTGGGGTACTGTACTGGTGGGGAAGGGTCTGTCACTGTATAACACTGGGGTACGGTATTGGTGGGGATGGGTCTGTCAATGTATAACACTGGGGTATAGTACTGGTAGGGACAGGTCTGTCACTGTAGAACACTGGGATACAGTACTGGTGGGGACGGGTCTGTCACTATAACTCTGGGGTACAGTACTGGTGGGGATGGGCCTGTCACTGTATAACACTGGGGTACAGTACTGGTGGGGACAGGTCTGTCACTGTATAACACTGGGGTACAGTACTGGTGGGGACGGGTCTGTCACTGTATAACACTGGGGTACAGTACTGGTGGGGATGGGTCTGTCACTGTATAACTCTGGGGTACAGTACTGGTGGGGACGGGTCTGTCACTGTATAACACTGGGATACAGTACTGGTGGGGATGGGCCTGTCACTGTATAACACTAGGGTACAGTACTGGTGGGGACGGGTCTGTCATTGTTTAACACTGAGGTACAGTACTGGTGGGGACAGGTCTGTCGCAGTATAACACTGGGGTACAGTACTTGTAGGGACGGGTCTGTCACAGTATAACACAGGTACAGTCCTGGCGGGGATGGGTCTGTCACTGTAACACTTGGGTACAGTACTTGTGGGGACGGGTCTGTCACTGTATAAAACTGGGGTACAGTACTGGCAGGGACGGGTCTGTCACTGTATAACATGGGTACAGTACTTGTGGGGAGGGGGCTGTCACTTTATAACACTGGGGTACAGTACTGGTGGGCACGGGTCTGTCACTGTATAACACTGGGGTACGGTATTGGTGGGGATGGGTCTGTCACTGTATAACACTGGGGTACGGTATTGGTGGGGAAGGGTCTGTCACTGTATAACACTGGGGTATGGTACTGGTGGGGACAGGTCTGTCGCAGTATAACACTGGGGTACAGTACTTGTGGGGACGGGTTTGTCACAGTATAACACAGGTACAGTCCTGGTGAGGATGGGTTTGTCACTGTAACACTGGGGTACAGTACTTGTGGGGACGGGTCTGTCACTGTATAACATGGGTACGGTATTGGTGGGGATGGGTCTGTCACTGTATAACACTGGGGTACGGTATTGGTGGGGATGGGTCTGTCACTGTATAACACTGGGGTACAGTACTGGTGGGACGGGTCTGTCACTGTATAACACTGGGATACAGTATTGGTGTGGATGGGTCTGTCACTGTATATCTCTGGGGTACAGTACTGGTGGGGACGGGTCTGTCACTGTATAACACTGGAGTACAGTACTTGTGGGGACGGGTCTGTCACTGTATAACACTGCGGCACAGTACTGGTGTGGAAGCGTCTGTCACTGTATAACACTGGGGTACTGTACTGGTGGGGAAGGGTCTGTCACTGTATAACACTGGGGTACGGTATTGGTGGGGATGGGTCTGTCAATGTATAACACTGGGGTATAGTACTGGTAGGGACAGGTCTGTCACTGTAGAACACTGGGATACAGTACTGGTGGGGACGGGTCTGTCACTATAACTCTGGGGTACAGTACTGGTGGGGATGGGCCTGTCACTGTATAACACTGGGGTACAGTACTGGTGGGGACAGGTCTGTCACTGTATAACACTGGGGTACAGTACTGGTGGGGACGGGTCTGTCACTGTATAACACTGGGGTACAGTACTGGTGGGGATGGGTCTGTCACTGTATAACTCTGGGGTACAGTACTGGTGGGGACGGGTCTGTCACTGTATAACACTGGGATACAGTACTGGTGGGGATGGGCCTGTCACTGTATAACACTAGGGTACAGTACTGGTGGGGACGGGTCTGTCATTGTGTAACACTGAGGTACAGTACTGGTGGGGACAGGTCTGTCGCAGTATAACACTGGGGTACAGTACTTGTAGGGACGGGTCTGTCACAGTATAACACAGGTACAGTCCTGGCGGGGATGGGTCTGTCACTGTAACACTTGGGTACAGTACTTGTGGGGACGGGTCTGTCACTGTATAAAACTGGGGTACAGTACTGGCAGGGACGGGTCTGTCACTGTATAACATGGGTACAGTACTTGTGGGGAGGGGGCTGTCACTTTATAACACTGGGGTACAGTACTGGTGGGCACGGGTCTGTCACTGTATAACACTGGGGTACGGTATTGGTGGGGATGGGTCTGTCACTGTATAACACTGGGGTACGGTATTGGTGGGGAAGGGTCTGTCACTGTATAACACTGGGGTATGGTACTGGTGGGACGGGTCTGTCACTGTATAACACTGGGGTACAGTACTGGTAGGGACAGGTCTGTCACTGTATAACACTGGGATGCAGTACTGGTGTGGACGGGTCTGTCACTGTATAACTCTGGGGTACAGTACTGGTGGGGACGGGTCTGTCACTGTATAACACTGCGGCACAGTACTGGTGGGGAGGGGTCTGTCACTGTATAACACTGGGGTGCAGTACTGGTGGGGACGGGTCTGTCACTGTATAACACTGGGGCACAGTACTGGTGGGGACAGGTATGTCAATGTATAACACTGGGGTACAGTACTGGTGGGGTTGGGTCTGTCACTGTATAACACTGGGGTACAGTACTGGTTGGGACAGGTCTGTCACTGTATAACACTGGGGCACAGTACTGGTGGGGACGGGTCTGTAACTGTATAACACGGGGGTACAGTACTGGTGGGGGCAGGTCTGTCACTGTATAACACTGGGGTACAGTACTTGTGGGGACGGGTCTGTCACTGTATAACACTGCGGCACAGTACTTGTGGGGACGGGTCTGTCACTGTATAACACTGGGGTGCAGTACTGGTGGGGACGGGTCTGTCACTGTATAACACTGGGGTACAGTACTGGTGGGGAAGGGCCTGTCACTGTATAACACTGGGGTACGGTACTGGTGGGGATGGGTCTGTCACTGTATAACACTGGGGTACTGTACTGGTGGGGACTGGTCTCACTGTATAACACTGGGGTACAGTACTTGTGGGGACGGCTCTGTCACTGTATAACACTGGGGTACAGTACTGGTGGTGTTGGGGCTGTCACTGTATAACACTGGGGTACAGTACTGGTGGGCACGCGTCTGTCACTGTATAACACTGGGGCACAGTACTGGTGGGCACGGGTCTGTCACTGTATAACACTGGGGTACGGTATTGGTGGGGATGGGTCTGTCACTGTATAACACTGGGGTACGGTATTGGTGGGGAAGGGTCTGTCACTGTATAACACTGGGGTACAGTACTGGTGGGACGGGTCTGTCGCTGTATAACACTGGAGTACAGTACTGGTAGGGACAGGTCTGTCACTGTATCACACTGGGATACAGTACTGGTGTGGACGGGTCTGTCACTGTATAACTCTGGGGTACAGTACTGGTGGGGACGGGTCTGTCACTGTATAACACTGGAGTACAGTACTTGTGGGGACGGGTCTGTCACTGTATAACACTGCAGCACAGTACTGGTGGGGACGGGTCTGTCACTGTATAACACTGGGGTGCAGTACTGGTGGGGACGGGTCTGTCACTGTATAACACTGGGGTACAGTAGTGGTGGGGAAGGGTCTGTCACTGTATAACACTGGGGTACGGTACTGGTGGGGATGGGTCTGTCACTGTATAACACTGGGGTACTGTACTGGTGGGGACTGGTCTCACTGTATAACACTGGGGTACAGTACTTGTGGGGACGGCTCTGTCACTGTATAACACTGGGGTACAGTACTGGTGGTGTTGGGGCTGTCACTGTATAACACGGGTACAGTACTGGTGGGCATGGGCCTGTCACTGTATAACACAGGGGTACAGTACTGGTGGGGTTGGGTCTGTCACTGTATAACACTGGGGTCCAGTACTGGTGGGGTCGGGTCTGTCACTGTATAACACTGGGGTACAGTACTTGTGGGGACGGGGTCTGTCACTGTATAACACTGGGGCACAGTTCTGGTGGAGTCGGATCTGTTACTGTATAACACTGGGGTACAGTGCTGGTGGGGTCGGGGCTGTCACTGTATAACATTGGGGTACAGTACTGGTGGGGACGGGTCTGTCACTGTATAACACTGGGGTACAGTACTGGTAGGGACGGGTCTGTCACTGTATAACACTGGGGTACAGTACTGGTAGGGACAGGTCTGTCACTGTATAACACTGGGATACAGTACTGGTGTGGACGGGTCTGTCACTGTATAACTCTGGGGTACAGTACTGGTGGGGACGGGTCTGTCACTGTATAACACTGGGGTGCAGTACTGGTGGGGACGGGTCTGTCACTGTATAACACTGGGGTACAGTAGTGGTGGGGAAGTGTCTGTCACTGTATAACACTGGGGTACGGTACTGGTGGGGATGGGTCTGTCACTGTATAACACTGGGGTACTGTACAGGTGGGGACTGGTCTCACTGTATAACACTGGGGTACAGTACTTGTGGGGACGGCTCTGTCACTGTATAACACTGGGGTACAGTACTGGTGGTGTTGGGGCTGTCACTGTATAACACGGGTACAGTACTGGTGGGCATGGGCCTGTCACTGTATAACACAGGGGTACAGTACTGGTGGGGTTGGGTCTGTCACTGTATAACACTGGGGTCCAGTACTGGTGGGGTCGGGTCTGTCACTGTATAACACTGGGGTACAGTACTTGTGGGGACGGGGTCTGTCACTGTATAACACTGGGGCACAGTACTGGTGGAGACGGATCTGTTACTGTATAACACTGGGGTACAGTGCTGGTGGCGTCGGGGCTGTCACTGTATAACACTGGGGTACAGTACTGGTGGGGACGGGTCTGTCACTGTATAACACTGGGGTACAGTACTGTTGGGGACGGGTCTGTCACTGTATAACACTGGGGTACAGTACTGGTGGGGATGGGTCTGTCACTGTATAACAGTGGGGTACAGTACTGGTGGGGATGGGTCTGTCACTGTATAACACTGGGGTACAGTACTGGTGGGACGGGTCTGTCACTGTATAACACTGGGGTACAGTACTGGTAGGGACGGGTCTGTCACTGTATATCTCTGGGGTACAGTACTGGTGGGGACGGGTCTGTCACTGTATAACACTGGAGTACAGTACTTGTGGGGACGGGTCTGTCACTGTATAACACTGCGGCACAGTACTGGTGTGGAAGCGTCTGTCACTGTATAACACTGGGGTACTGTACTGGTGGGGAAGGGTCTGTCACTGTATAACACTGGGGTACGGTATTGGTGGGGATGGGTCTGTCAATGTATAACACTGGGGTATAGTACTGGTAGGGACAGGTCTGTCACTGTAGAACACTGGGATACAGTACTGGTGGGGACGGGTCTGTCACTATAATTCTGGGGTACAGTACTGGTGGGGATGGGCCTGTCACTGTATAACACTGGGGTACAGTACTGGTGGGGACAGGTCTGTCACTGTATAACACTGGGGTACAGTACTGGTGGGGACGGGTCTGTCACTGTATAACACTGGGGTACAGTACTGGTGGGGATGGGTCTGTCACTGTATAACTCTGGGGTACAGTACTGGTGGGGACGGGTCTGTCACTGTATAACACTGGGATACAGTACTGGTGGGGATGGGCCTGTCACTGTATAACACTAGGGTACAGTACTGGTGGGGACGGGTCTGTCATTGTGTAACACTGAGGTACAGTACTGGTGGGGACAGGTCTGTCGCAGTATAACACTGGGGTACAGTACTTGTAGGGACGGGTCTGTCACAGTATAACACAGGTACAGTCCTGGCGGGGATGGGTCTGTCACTGTAACACTTGGGTACAGTACTTGTGGGGACGGGTCTGTCACTGTATAAAACTGGGGTACAGTACTGGCAGGGACGGGTCTGTCACTGTATAACATGGGTACAGTACTTGTGGGGAGGGGGCTGTCACTTTATAACACTGGGGTACAGTACTGGTGGGCACGGGTCTGTCACTGTATAACACTGGGGTACGGTATTGGTGGGGATGGGTCTGTCACTGTATAACACTGGGGTACGGTATTGGTGGGGAAGGGTCTGTCACTGTATAACACTGGGGTATGGTACTGGTGGGACGGGTCTGTCACTGTATAACACTGGGGTACAGTACTGGTAGGGACAGGTCTGTCACTGTATAACACTGGGATGCAGTACTGGTGTGGACGGGTCTGTCACTGTATAACTCTGGGGTACAGTACTGGTGGGGACAGGTCTGTCACTGTATAACACTGCGGCACAGTACTGGTGGGGAGGGGTCTGTCACTGTATAACACTGGGGTGCAGTACTGGTGGGGACGGGTCTGTCACTGTATAACACTGGGGCACAGTACTGGTGGGGACAGGTATGTCAATGTATAACACTGGGGTACAGTACTGGTGGGGTTGGGTCTGTCACTGTATAACACTGGGGTACAGTACTGGTTGGGACAGGTCTGTCACTGTATAACACTGGGGCACAGTACTGGTGGGGACGGGTCTGTAACTGTATAACACGGGGGTACAGTACTGGTGGGGGCAGGTCTGTCACTGTATAACACTGGGGTGCAGTACTGGTGGGGACGGGTCTGTCACTGTATAACACTGGGGTACAGTACTGGTGGGGAAGGGCCTGTCACTGTATAACACTGGGGTACGGTACTGGTGGGGATGGGTCTGTCACTGTATAACACTGGGGTACTGTACTGGTGGGGACTGGTCTCACTGTATAACACTGGGGTACAGTACTTGTGGGGACGGCTCTGTCACTGTATAACACTGGGGTACAGTACTGGTGGTGTTGGGGCTGTCACTGTATAACACTGGGGTACAGTACTGGTGGGCACGGGTCTGTCACTGTATAACACTGGGGCACAGTACTGGTGGGCACGGGTCTGTCACTGTATAACACTGGGGTACGGTATTGGTGGGGATGGGTCTGTCACTGTATAACACTGGGGTACGGTATTGGTGGGGAAGGGTCTGTCACTGTATAACACTGGGGTACAGTACTGGTGGGACGGGTCTGTCGCTGTATAACACTGGAGTACAGTACTGGTAGGGACAGGTCTGTCACTGTATCACACTGGGATACAGTACTGGTGTGGACGGGTCTGTCACTGTATAACTCTGGGGTACAGTACTGGTGGGGACGGGTCTGTCACTGTATAACACTGGAGTACAGTACTTGTGGGGACGGGTCTGTCACTGTATAACACTGCAGCACAGTACTGGTGGGGACGGGTCTGTCACTGTATAACACTGGGGTGCAGTACTGGTGGGGACGGGTCTGTCACTGTATAACACTGGGGTACAGTAGTGGTGGGGAAGGGTCTGTCACTGTATAACACTGGGGTACGGTGCTGGTGGGGATGGGTCTGTCACTGTATAACACTGGGGTACTGTACTGGTGGGGACTGGTCTCACTGTATAACACTGGGGTACAGTACTTGTGGGGACGGCTCTGTCACTGTATAGCACTGGGGTACAGTACTGGTGGGGAAGGGTCTGTCACTGTATCACTCTAGGGTACGGTACTGGTGGGGATGGGTATGTCACTGTATAACACGGGTACTGTACTGGTGGGCATGGGTCTGTCACTGTATAACACTGGGGTACAGTACTGGTGGGGTTGGGTCTGTCACTGTATAACACTGGGGTCCAGTACTGGTGGGGACAGGTATGTCAATGTATAACACTGGGGTACAGTACTGGTGGGGTTGGGTCTGTCACTGTATAACACTGGGGTACAGTACTGGTTGGGACAGGTCTGTCACTGTATAACACTGGGGCACAGTACTGGTGGGGACGGGTCTGTAACTGTATAACACGGGGGTACAGTACTGGTGGGGGCAGGTCTGTCACTGTATAACACTGGGGTACAGTACTTGTGGGGACGGGTCTGTCACTGTATAACACTGCGGCACAGTACTTGTGGGGACGGGTCTGTCACTGTATAACACTGGGTGCAGTACTGGTGGGGACGGGTCTGTCACTGTATAACACTGGGGTACAGTACTGGTGGGGAAGGGCCTGTCACTGTATAACACTGGGGTACGGTACTGGTGCCGATGGGTCTTTCACTGTATAACACTGGGGTACTGTACTGGTGGGGACTGGTCTCACTGTATAACACTGGGGTACAGTACTTGTGGGGATGGCTCTGTCACTGTATAACACTGGGGTACAGTACTGGTGGTGTTGGGGCTGTCACTGTATAACACTGGGGTACAGTACTGGTGGTGTTGGGGCTGTCACTGTATAACACGGGTACAGTACTGGTGGGCATGGGCCTGTCACTGTATAACACAGGGGTACAGTACTGGTGGGGTTGGGTCTGTCACTGTATAACACTGGGGTCCAGTACTGGTGAGGTCGGGTCTGTCACTGTATAACACTGGGGTACAGTCCTTGTGGGGACGGGTCTGTCACTGTATAACACTGGGGCACAGTACTGGTGGAGACGGGTCTGTTACTGTATAACACTGGGATACAGTGCTGGTGGGGTCGGGGCTGTCACTGTATAACACTGGGGTACAGTACTGGTGGGGACGGGTCTGTCACTGTATAACACTGGGGTACAGTACTGGTGGGGACGGGTCTGTCATGTATAACACTGGGGTACAGTACTGGTGGGGATGGGTCTGTCACTGTATAACAGTGGGCTACAGTACTGGTGGGGATGGGTCTGTCACTGTATAACACTGGGGTACAGTACTGGTGGGACGGGTCTGTCACTGTATAACACTGGGGTACAGTACTGGTAGGGACGGGTCTGTCACTGTATAACACTGGGATACAGTACTGGTGGGGACGGGTCTGTCACTGTATAACACTGGGATACAGTACTGGTGGGGACGGGTCTGTCACTGTATAACACTGGGGCACAGTACTGGTGGAGACGGGTCTGTTACTGTATAACACTGGGGTACAGTGCTGGTGGGGTTGGGGCTGTCACTGTATAACACTGGAGTACAGTACTGGTGGGGACGGGTCTGTCACTGTATAACACTGGGGTACAGTACTGGTGGGGACGGGTCTGTCACTGTATAACACTGGGGTACAGTACTGGTGGGGATGGGTCTGTCACTGTATAACAGTGGGCTACAGTACTGGTGGGGATGGGTCTGTCACTGTATAACACTGGGGTACAGTACTGGTGGGACGGGTCTGTCACTGTATAACACTGGGGTACAGTACTGGTAGGGACGGGTCTGTCACTGTATAACACTGGGATACAGTACTGGTGGGGACGGGTCTGTCACTGTATAACACTGGGATACAGTACTGGTGGGGACGGGTCTGTCACTGTATAACTCTGGGGTACATTACTGGTGGGGACGGGTCTGTCACTGTATAACACTGGGGTACAATACTGGTGGGGACGGGTCTGTCACTGTATAACACTGGGATACAGTACTGGTGGGGACGGGTCTGTCACTGTATAACACTGCGGCACAGTGCTGGTGGGGACGGGTCTGTCACTGTATAACACTGGGGTACGGTACTGGTGGGGACGGGTCTATCACTGTATAACACTGGGGTACAGTACTGGTGGGGAAGGGTCTGTCACTGTATAACACTAGGGTACGGTACTGGTGGGGATGGGTATGTCACTGTATAACACGGGTACTGTACTGGTGGGCATGGGTCTGTCACTGTATAACACGGGTACAGTACTTGTGGGGACAGATCTGTCACTGTATAACACTGGGGTACAGTACTGGTGGGGACAGGTCTGTCACTGTATAACACTGGGGTACAGTACTGGTGGGGACGGTCTGTCACTGTATAACACTGGGGGACAGTACTTGTGGGGACAGGTCTGTCACTGTGTAGCACTGGGGCACAGTACTGGTGGGGAGGGGTCTCTAAGTGTATAACACTGGGGTACAGTACTGGTGGGTATGGGTCTGTCACTGTATAACACTGGGGTACTGTACTGGTGGGGGCAGGTCTGTCACTGTATAACACTGGGGCACAGTACTGGTGGGGGCAGGTCTGTCACTGTATAACAATGGGGTACAGTACTGGTGGGGATTGGTCTGTCACTGTGTAACAGTGGGGTACATTACTGGTGGGGACAGGTCTGTCACTGTATAACACTGGGGTACAGTACTGGCAGGGACAGGTCTGTCACTGTATAACACTGGGATACAGTACTGGTGGGGACGGGTCTGGCACTGTATAACTCTTGGCTACAGTACTGGTGGGGACGGGTCTGTCACTGTATAACACTGGGGTACAATACTGGTGGTGACGGGTCTGTCACTATATAACACTGGGGCACAGTACTGGTGGAGACGGGTCTGTCACTGTATAACACTGCGGCACAGTACTGGTGGGGACGGGTCTGTCACTGTATAACACTGGGGTACAGTACTGGTGGGGACGGGTCTGTCACTGTATAACACTGGGGTACAGTAGTGGTGGGGAAGGGTCTGTCACTGTATAACACTGGGGTACGGTACTGTTGGGGATGGGTCTGTCACTGTATAACACTGGGGTACGGTACTGGTGGGGACTGGTCTCTCACTGTATAACACTGGGGTACAGTACTTGTGTGGAAGGCTCCGTCACTGTATAACACTGGGGTACAGTACTTGTGGGGACAGGTCTGTCACTGTATAACACTGGGGCACAGTACTGCTGGAGTTTGGGCTGTCATGTATAACACGGGTACAGTACTGGTGGGCATGGGTCTGTCACTGTTTAACACTGGGTACAGTACTGGTGGGCATGGGTCAGTCACTGTATAACACTGGGGTACAGTACTGGTGGGCATGTGTCTGTCACTGTATAACACTGGGTACAGTACTGGTGGGGACAGGTCTGTCACTGTATAACACTGGGGTACAGTACTGGTGGGGACGGGTCTGTCACTGTGTAACACTGGGGTACAGTACTTGTGGGGACAGGTCTGTCACTGTATAACATTGGGGTACAGTACTGGTAGGGACAGGTCTGTCACTGTATAACACTGGGATACAGTACTGGTCCGGACGGGTCTGTCACTGTATAACTCTGGGGTTCAGTACTGGTGGGGATGGGTCTGTCACTGTATAACTCTGGGGTACAATACTGGTGGGGACGGGTCTGTCACTGTATAACACTGGGGCTCAGTACTGGTGGGGACGGGTCTGTCACTGTATAACACTGCGGCACAGTACTGGTGGGGACGGGTCTGTCACTGTATAGCACTGGGGTACAGTACTGGTGGGGACGGGTCTGTCACTGTATAACTCTGGGGTACAGTACTGGTGGGGAAGGGTCTGTCACTGTCTAACACTGTGGTACGGTACTGGTGGGGATGGGTCTGTCACTGTATAACACTGGGGTACAGTACTGGTGGGGACTGTTCTCTCACTGTATAACTCTGGGCTACAGTACTTGTGGGGACAGGTACGTCATTGTATAACACTGGGGTACAGTACTGGTGGGGTTGGGGCTGTCATGTATAACACGGGTACAGTACTGGTGGGCATGGGTCTGTCACTGTATAACACTGAGGTACAGTACTGGTGGAGACGTGTCTGTCACTGTGTAACACTGGGTACAGTACTGGTGGGCATGGGTCTGTCACTGTATAACACTGGGGTACAGTACTGTTGGAGACGGGTCTGTCACTGTATAACACTGGGTACAGTACTGGTGGAGACGGGTCTGTTGCTGTATAACACTGGGGTACAGTACTGGTGGGGGCAGGTCTGTCACTGTATAACACTGGGTACAGTACTGGTGGGGACGGGACTGTCACTGTATAACACTGGGGTACAGTACTTGTGGGGACAGGTCTGTCACTGTATAACACTGGGGTACAGTACTTGTGGGGACAGGTCTGTCACTGTATAACACTGGGGTACAGTCCTGGTGGTGACGGGTCTGTCACTGTATAACATTGGGGTACAGTACTTGTGGGGACAGGTCTGTCACTGTATAACACTGGGGCACAGTACTGGTGGGGATGGGTCTGTAACTGTATAACACTGGGGTACAGTACTGGTGGGGATGGGTCTGTAACTGTATAACACTTGGGTACTGTACTGGTGGGGGCAGGTCTGTCACTGTATATCACTGGGGTACAGTACTGGAGGGGACGGGTCTGTCACTTTATAACACTGGAGTACAGTACTTGTGGGGACAGGTCTGTCATGTATAACACGGGTACAGTACTGGTGGGCATGGGTCTGTCACTGTGTAACACTGAGCTACAGTACTGGTGGAGACGGGTCTGTCACTGTATAACACTGGGTACAGTACTGGTGGGCATGAGTCTGTCACTGTATAACTCTGGGGTACAGTACTGGTGGAGACGGGTCTGTCACTGTATAACACTGAGTACAGTACTGGTGGGGACAGGTCTGTCACTGTATAACACTGGGGTACAGTACTGGTGGGGGCAGGTCTGTCACTATTATAGTGGGGTACAATACTGGTGGGGACGGGTCTGTCACTGTATAACACTGGGGTACTGTACTTGTGGTGACAGGTCTGTCACTGTATAACACTGGGGTACAGTACTGGTGGGGACGGGTCTCTCACTGTATAACACTGGGGTACAGTCCTGGTGGGGACTGGTCTGTCACTGTATAACACTGGGGTGCAGTACTTGTGGGGACAGGTCTGTCACTGTATAACACTGGGGCACAGTACTGGTGGGGATGGGTCTATAACTGTATAACATTGGGTTACAGTACTGGTGGGGGCAGGTCTGTCACTGTATAACACTGGGGTACAGTACTTGAGTGGACGGATCTGTCACTTTATAACACTGGGGTAGAGTACTGGTGGGGATGGGTCTGTCACTGTATAACACTGGGGTACAGTACTGGTGGGTACAGGTCTGTTACTGTATAACACTGGGGTACAGTCCTGGTGGGGACGGGTCTGTCATTGTGTAACAGTGAGGTACAGTACTGGTGGGGACAGGTCTGTCACTGTATAACACTGGGGTACAGTACTGGTGGGGACAGGTCTGTTACTGTATAACACTGGGGTTCACTTCAGACAGATTCTGTTCACATGTTCTGGTTCACTGTGTGAGGAAAATTCTTGCTGATCCTGATTGAACACAGCCTGCCAAACATGAGTTTCAGATTATGAAGTTTGCCTAAGGATTTTGTGTGTGTCACCTTGTGCTAGAGTTCACACCTAGGATCTGTTGACGCTGTGGGCTGTGAATGACCACTCCCTCTCTCACTCGCTCGCTCACTTGCTTGCTCTTGTACTCAATATTCCTGGGCCAATCTCCTGCTGAAGCTCCCTTGCATTCAACCCTGGGAGTTGTGTGTGACTGTGACCCTGAAGGTGTTGTCTAGTGCCCATACTGAGTGTGTGAGATTGATTAATTTTAAATATTTCACTTGCAGATGTGGTTTTACTTTGAGCTGTGTTGGATTTCCTGTCCTTCCTTGCAGGCCCCTGAGCTGTTGCAATTTCTACTCCCCGTGAAATATGTTCACAAACTGTCTCAGTCTTCACCCAGACTATCCCCAACTGACTGCGCAGTATTTTGAAGCTGCTGCTTTGTGAAGTGTGGTTAGTGGGAAGTGTGCGCACTAACACTGGGAATACTTGTCTACCAGTTTTCAGTGGGTTATGGTGTCACAGTGTAAAGCAGCTGTCTGTGCTGAATGAAGGAATCCGGTCAGGCTGGGGCATGTTAGGAGTCACTGCAACTCCCTCCATGTCAGAGCAGCAAGCTATACCTTCCCTCCTGCTTACTGCTGGGTAGTCGTGTTCTCTGGAGAATAGGTAAGAGCTCAAACCATGGCTAATTCTCCCACCATCACTCTGTCACCTAGGGTCTATTGAGAGTTCCTGTCCTTCTTGGAAGGAGGTGTGTGTGTGTGTCTCTTTCTTCCCCTCCTGCCCTCTCTCTCTCAACCCCCCAAGCCATCTTTCTCACTCCCCCTCCTGCCATCTCTCCCTCTCCCCCCTCCCGCCGCCTGTCTGTCTCTCTCTCCCACCGTTTCTCTCTTCTCTCTCTCTCTTTCTCACGCCGCCTCTCTCTCTCTCTCCCGTTCGTGCCACAGAAGTGCCGGGCAATTACCATCTCCAACAAGAGAGAATCTAACCATTATCCCTTGATGTTCAATGGCATTATCATTGCTGAATCCCCCACCATCAACATACTGAGGGGGGGGTTGCCATTTTCCAGAAACTGAATTGGACCAGCCATATAAATACTCTGGCCACAAAAGCAGGTCAGAGGCTAGGAATCCTGTGACGAGTAACTCACCACCTGACTCCCCAAAGCCTGTCCATCATCTACAAGGCACAAGTCAGGAGTGTTAATGGAATACTCTCCACTTGTAGAAGCTGCACTCATCCAGACAACACTCTCGAAGCACCGTTCAGGACAAAGCAGCCCCACTTGATTGGCACCACATCGACAAACATTCACTCCCTTCACCACCAACGCACAGTAGCAGCAGTGTGTGTACCATCTACAAGATGCAGTGCAGGAACTCACCAAGGCTTCTTAGGCAGCACCTTCCAAACCCACGACCGCTACCATCTAGAAGGACAAGGGCAGCAGATGGATGGGAACATTAGCACCTGGAACTTTCCCTCTAAGTCACTCACCATCCTGACTTGGAAATATATCACCGTTCCTTCACTAATGCTGGGTCAAAATCCAGGAATTCTCTTCCGAACAGCACTGTGTGTTCCCCTACACCACAGGGATTACAGGGGTGCAAGAAGGCAGCTCACCATCACCTTCTCAAGGGCAACTAGGGATGGGCAATAAATGCTGGCCCAGCCAGCAAAGCCCACATCCCTGAATGAATAAAAAAAAATTTCAGCCCATTGTATCTGCACCAGCTCTCTGAATGAGTAATTTCCTTAGTGCCATTCCCGCCTTCTCCCTGTAACCCTGCACGTTCCCAGATAACATTCTAATTCCCTTTTGAATGCTTCGATTGAACCTGCCTCCATCACACTCTCTGACACTACATTTCAGACCCTAACCATTCGCTGTGTGAAGAAGTTTTTCCTCATATCATGTTTGCTGTTTTTACCAATTATTTAAACCTGTGCCCTCTCGTTCTCGATCCTTCCACCAATGGGGACAGTTTCTCCCTATCTACACTGTCCTGACCCCTCTTGATTTTGAGCACCCCTACAACTCTCCTCTCAGCCTTCTCTTCTCCAAGGAAAATTGTCCTAACTTCTCCAATCTATCTTCATAACTGAGGTTCCTCATCCCTGGAACCATTCTTGTGAATCTTTTCTGCATCTTCTCCAATGCTTTCACATCCTTCCCAAAGTGCGACGCCCAGAACTGTAAACAATACTCCAGCTGAAGCTGAACCAGTATCCTATACACATTCAACGTAACCTCCTTGCTCTTGTCTTCTATGTCCTTATTAATAAAGCTCAGGATACTCTGGGCTTTCAACCAGTCCTGTCACCTTCAATGATTTATGCACATGGACACCCAGGTCCCTCTGCTCCTGCCGCCCCTTTAAAATTGTACCCTTTATTTTATATTGTCTCTCCATGTTCTTCCTACCAAAATGAATCACCTCATATTTCTCCACATTGAGCTTCATCTGCCACCTGTCTGTCCATACCACCAACTTGTTCCTGTCCTTTTGAAGTTCAACACTGTCCTCCCTGCAGTTCACAATGCTTCCAAGTTTTGTATCATCCATAAACTGTGAAATTGTGCCCTGGACACCGAGGTCTAGATCATTAACATATATCAGAAAAACAAGGGTCTCAACGCTGATCCCTGGGGAACTCCTGAGTCGATACAAGACTGAAAAATGACATGCTGGAAAGATGCTGATTGGGATCCCAGTCACTGGTGGAGATGAATGTGTCCAGCCCCACACCCACCTAAAGGCTGTGTCTTTAATGTAGCTGCTGCCCATCAGTGAGAGTGAGGAGTTGTTCAGACTGTTGTAGGGTGTCTTTGCCCTGAAGCTCTGTGTTTGTAGCCATGTAGTGAAGGTGTGCTACAATACAGCTGCATGTCACCTTGCCATTTCATCCGTTTGTCAGCTATTTGAATTTGAGCATCATCAGAGCAGAAAAGGATAGCCGTGACCTGCTTCATAACCGCAGTCACTGCAGTATCGACCCCTATACGCATTCTATCAATACCAGTTCACTCAGCTTGGATTAGAGATAGTAAGCAGAAAGCTCTGCATCTATAGTTTGGTACTCCGAGAGCAGCCTGCATACTCCGTGCTCCAAGGGGGAGAGAGCGACCCAGACCCAGAGCTCCCTGATTACTGTGACTCAGTACTCCGAGAGGGAGAGACCCAGACCCAGAGCTCCCTGATTACTGTGACTCAGTACTCCGAGAGGGTGAGACCCAGACCCAGAGCTCCCTGATTACTGTGGGTCAGTACGTGAGAGAGAACGAGAGTGAGAGACTCAGACCCAGGGCTCCCTGATTACTGTGACTCAGTACTCCGCGAGAGTGAGACCCAGACCCAGAGCTCCCTGATTACTGTGTCTCAGTACTCCGCGAGGGAGAGACCCAGACCCAGAGCTCCCTGATTACTGTGACTCAGTACTCCGAGAGTGGGAGACCCAGACCTGGAGCTCCCTGATTACTCTGACTCAGTACTCCGCGAGAGTGAGACCCAGACTCAGAGCTCCCTGATTACTGTGTCTCAGTACTCCGCGAGGGAGAGACCCAGACCCAGAGCTCCCTGATTACTGTGACTCAGTACTCCGAGAGTGAGAGACCCAGACCCAGAGCTCCCTGATTACTGTGACTCAGTACTCTGAGAGGGAGAGACCCAGACCCAGAGCTCCCTGATTACTGTTTCTCAGTACTCCGCGAGGGAGAGACCCAGACCCAGAGCTCCCTGATTACTGTGACTCAGTACTCCGAGAGGGAGGGACCCAGACCCAGAGCTCCCTGATTACTGTGACTAAGTACCTGTGGGAGAAAGAGGGCGAGAGACCCAGACCCAGAGCTCCCTGATTACTGTAGCTCAGTACTCCGAGAGGGAGAGACCCAGACCCAGAGCTCCCTGTTTACTGTGACTCAGTACTCCGAGAGGGAGAGACCCAGACCCCGAGCTCCCTGATTACTGTAGCTCAGTATTCCGAGAGGGAGAGACCCCGACCCAGAGCTCCCTGTTTACTGTGACTCAGTACTCCGAGAGGGAGAGACCTAGACCCAGAGCTCCCTGATTACTGTGACTCAGTACTCTGCGAGAGTGAGACCCACACCCAGGGCTCCCTGATTACTCTGACTCAGTACTCCGAGAGGGAGGGACCCAGACCCGGAGCTCCCTGATGACTGTGACTCAGTACTCCGAGAGGGAGAGACCCAGACCCGGATCTCCCTGATTACTGTGACTCAGTACTCCGCGAGACTGAGACCCAGCCCCAGACCCAGAGCTCCCTGATTACTGTGACTCAGTACTCCGAGAGGGAGAGACCCAGACCCAGAGCTCCTTGATTACTTGACTCAGTACTCCGAGAGGGAAAGACCCAGACCCAGAGCTCCCTGATTACTGTAGCTCAGTACTCCGAGAGGGAGAGACCCCGACCCAGAGCTCCCTGATTACTGTAGCTCAGTACTCCGAGAGGTAGAGACCCAGACCCAGAGCTCCCTGATTACTGTGACTCAGTACTCCGAGAGGGAGAGACCCAGACCCAGAGCTCCCTGATTACTGTGTCTCAGTACTCCGAGAGGGAGAGACCCAGACCCAGAGCTCCCTGATTACTGTGTCTCAGTTCTCCGAGAGGGAGGGACCCAGACTCCGAGCTCCCTGTTTACTGTTGGTCAGTACCTGAGAGAGAAAGAGGGCGAGACACCCAGACCCCGAGCTCCCTGATTACTGTGGGTCAGTACCTGAGAGAGAACGAGGGTGGGAGACCCAGACCCAGAGCTCCCTGATTACTGTGACTCAGTACTCCGCGAGAGTGAGACCCAGACCCAGGGCTCCCTGATTACTCTGACTCAGTACTCCGAGAGGGAGAGACCCAGACCCGGATCTCCCTGATTACTGTGACTCAGTACTCCGCGAGAGTGAGACCCAGCCCCAGACCCAGAGCTCCCTGATTACTGTGACTCTGTACTCCGAGAGGGAGAGACCCAGACCCGGATCTCCCTGATTACTGTTTCTCAGTACTCCGCGAGAGTGAGACCCAGACCCAGAGCTCCCTGATTACTGTGACTCAGTACTCCGAGAGGGAGGGACCCAGACCCAGAGCTCCCTGATTACTGTGGCTCAGTACTCCGCGAGAGTGAGACCCAGAGCTCCCTGATTACTGTGACTCAGTACCTGAGAGAGAAAGAGGGCGAGAGACCCAGACCCCGAGCTCCCTGATTACTGTAGCTCAGTAGTACGAGAGGGAGAGACTCAGACCCAGAGCTCCCTGATTACTGTAGCTCAGTACTCCGAGAGGGAGAGACCCAGACTCAGAGCTCCCTGATTACTGTAGCTCAGTACTCCGAGAGGGAGAGACCCAGACCCAGAGCTCCCTGATTACTGTAGCTCAGTACTCCGAGAGGGAGAGACCCAGACCCAGAGCTCCCTGATTACTGTGACTCAGTACTCCTCGAGAGTGAGACCCAGAGCTCCCTGATTACTGTGAGTCAGTACCTGAGAGAGAAAGAGGGCGAGAGACCCAGACCCCGAGCTCCCTGATTACTGTGACTCAGTACTCCGAGAGGGAGAGAACCAGAGCTCCCTGATTACTGTGACTCAGTACTCTGAGAGGGAGGGACCCAGACCCAGAGCTCCCTGATTACTGTGTCTCAGTACTCCGAGATGGAGGGAACCAGACCCCGAGCTCCCTGATTACTGTGACTCAGTACTCCGCGAGAATGAGACCAAGACCCAGAACTCCCTGATTACTGTGACTCAGTACTCCGCGAGAGTGAGACCCAGACCCAGAGCTCCCTGATTACTGTGACTCAGTACTCCGAGAGGGAGGGACCCAGACCCAGGGCTCCCTGATTACTGTGACCCAGTACTCCGAGAGGGAGGGACCCAGACCCATAGCTCCCTGATTACTGTGACTCAGTACTCCGAGAGGGAGAGACCCAGACCCGGAGCTCCCTGATTACTGTGACTCAGTACTCCGCGAGAGTGAGACCCAGACCCAGAGCTCCCTGTTTACTGTGACTCAGTACTCCGAGAGGGAAGGACCCCGACCCAGAGCTCCCTGATTACTGTGGCTCAGTACTCCGCGAGAGTGAGACCCAGAGCTCCCTGATTACTGTGACTCAGTACGTGAGAGAGAAAGAGGGCGAGAGACCCAGACCCCGAGCTCCCTGATTACTGTAGCTCAGTACTCCGAGAGGGAGAGACCCAGACCCAGAGCTCCCTGATTACTATAGCTCAGTACTCCGAGAGGGAGAGACCCAGACCCAGAGCTCCCTGATTACTGTGACTCAGTACTCCGCGAGGGAGGGACCCAGACCCAGAGCTCCCTGATTACTGTGACTCAGTACTCCGCGAGAGTGAGACCCAGAGCTCCCTGATTACTGTGACTCAGTACTCCGAGAGGGAGAGACCCAGTCTCCGAGCTCCCTGATAACTGTGGGTCAGTACCTGAGAGAGAAAGAGGGCAAGACACCCAGACCCCGAGCTCCCTGATTACTGTGGGTCAGTACCTGAGAGAGAACGAGGGTGAGAGACCCAGACCCTGAACTCCCTGATTACTGTGACTCAGTACTCCGAGAGGGAGAGACACAGACCCAGGGCTCCTTGATTACTGTGTCTCAGTACTCCGCTAGAGTGAGACCCAGACCCAGGTCTCCCTGATTACTGTAGCTCAGTGCTCCGAGAGGGAGAGACCCAGACCCAGAGCTCCCTGATTACTGTGGCTCGTTACTCCGAGAGGGAGGGACCCAGACCCAGAGCTCCCTGATTACTCTGGCTCAGTACTCCGAGAGGGAGGGACCCTGACCCAGAGCTCCCTGATTACTGTGACTCAGTACTCCGCGAGAATGAGACCGAGACCCAGAGCTCCCTGATTACTGTGACTCAGTACTCCGCGAGGGAGGGACCCAGACCCAGCGCTCCCTGATTACTGTGACTCAGTGCTCCGAGAGGGAGGGACCCAGACCCAGAGCTCCCTGATTACTGTGACACAGTACTCCGCGAGGGAGGGACCCAGACCCAGAGCTCCCTGATTACTGTGACTCAGTACTCCGCGAGAGTGAGACCCAGACCCAGGGCTCCCTGATTACTGTAGCTCAGTACTCCGAGAGGGAGAGACCCAGACCCAGAGCTCCCTGATTACTGTGACTCAGTACTCCGAGAGGGAGAGACCCCGACCCAGAGCTCCCTGATTACTGTGGGTCAGTACGTGAGAGAGAACGAGGGTGAGAGACTCATTCCCAGGGCTCCCTGATTACTGTGACTCAGTACTCCGCGAGAGTGAGACCCAGACCCAGAGCTCCCTGATTACTGTGTCTCAGTACTCCGCGAGGGAGAGACCCAGACCCAGAGCTCCCTGAGTACTGTGACTCAGTACTCCGAGAGTGAGAGACCCAGACCCGGAGCTCCCTGATTACTCTGACTCAGTACTCCGAGAGGGAGAGACCCAGACCCAGAGCTCCCTGATTACTGTGACTCAGTACTCCGCGAGAGTGAGACCCAGACCCAGAGCTCCCTGATTACTGTGTCTCAGTACTCCGCGAGGGAGAGACCCAGACCCAGAGCTCCCTGATTACTGTGACTCAGTACTCCGAGAGTGAGAGACCCAGACCCAGAGCTCCCTGATTACTCTGACTCAGTACTCCGAGAGGGAGAGACCGATACCCAGAGCTCACTGATTACTGTTTCTCAGTACTCTGCGAGGGAGAGACCCAGACCCAGAGCTCCCTGATTACTGTGACTCAGTCCTTGAACAGGGAGGGACCGAGACCCAGAACTCCCTGATTACTATGACTCAGTACTCCGAGAGGGAGAGACACAGACCCAGGGCTCCCTGATTACTGTGTCTCAGTACTCCGCTAGAGTGAGATCCAGACCCAGGTCTCCCTGATTACTGTAGCTCAGTGCTCCGAGGGAGCGACCCAGACCCAGAGCTCCCTGATTACTGTGACTCAGTACTCCGCGAGGGAGAGACCCAGACCCAGAGCTCCCTGATTACTGTGACTCAGTACTCCGAGAGTGAGAGACCCAGACCCAGAGCTCCCTGATTACTCTGACTCAGTACTCCGAGAGGGAGAGACCCAGACACAGAGCTCCCTGATTACTGTTTCTCAGTACTCCGCGAGGGAGAGACCCAGACCCAGAGCTCCCTGATTACTGTGACTCAGTACTCCGAGGGTGAGAAACCCAGACCCAGAGCTCCCTGATTACTGTGACTCAGTACTCCGAGAGGGAGAGACCCAGACCCAGAGCTGCCTGATTACTGTTTCTCAGTACTCCGCGAGGGAGAGACCCAGACCCAGAGCTCCCTGATTACTGTGACTCAGTACTCCGAGAGGGAGGGACCCAGACCCAGAGCTCCCTGATTACTGTGACTCAGTACCTGTGAGAGAAAGAGGGCGATAGACCCAGACCCAGAGCTCCCTGATTACTGTAGCTCAGTACTCCGAGAGGGAGAGACCCAGACCCCGAGCTCCCTGATTACTGGAGCTCAGTTCTCCGAGTGGGAGAGACCCAGACCCAGAGCTCCCTGATTACTGTGACTCAGTACTCCGAGAGGGTGAGACCCAGACCCAGAGCTCCCTGATTACTGGAGCTCAGTTCTCCGAGAGGGAGAGACCCAGACCCAGAGCTCCCTGATTACTGTAGCTCAGTACTCCGAGAGGTAGAAACCCAGACCCCGAGCTCCCTGATTACTGTGAGTCAGTACCTGAGAGAGAACGAGGGTGAGAGACCCAGACCCAGAGCTCCCTGATTACTGTGACTCAGTACTCCGCGAGAGTGAGACCCAGACCCAGAGCTCCCTGATTACTGTGACTCAGTACTCCGCGAGGGAGAGACCCTGACCCAGAGCTCCCTGATTACTGTGACTCAGTACTCCGCGAGAGTGAGACCCAGACCCAGAACTCCCTGATTACTGTGACTCAGTACTCCGCGAGAGTGAGACCCAGACCCAGGGCTCCCTGATTACTCTGACTCAGTACTTCGAGAGGGAGGGACCCAGACCCAGAGCTCCCTGTTTACTGTGACTCAGTACTCCGAGAGGGAGAGACCCAGACCCAGAGCTCCCTGATTACTGTGACTCAGTACTCCGCGAGAGTGAGACCCAGACCCAGGGCTCCCTGATTACTCTGACTCAGTACTCCGAGAGGGAGAGACCCAGACCCGGAGCTCCCTAATTACTGTGACTCAGTACTCCGAGAGGGAGAGACCCAGACCCGGATCTCCCTGATTACTGTGACTCAGTACTCCGCGAGAGTGAGGCCCAGATCCAGAGCTCCCTGATTACTGTGACTCAGTACTCCGAGAGGGAGGGAGCCAGACCCAGAGCTCCCTGATTAGTGTGGCTCAGTACTCCGCGAGAGTGAGACCCAGAGTTCCCTGATTACTGTGACTGAGCACCTGAGAGAGAAAGATTGCGAGAGACCCAGACCCCGAGCTCCCTGATTACTGTAGCTCAGTACTACGAGAGGGAGAGCCCCAGACCCAGAGCTTCCTGATTACTGTGACTCAGTACTCCACGAGGGAGGGACCCAGACCCAGAGCTCCCTGATTACTGTGACTCAGTACTCCGCGAGAGTGAGACCCAGAGCTTCCTGATTACTGTGACTCAGCACTCCGAGAGGGAGAGACCCAGACCCAGAGCTCCCTGATTACTGTGACTCAGTGCTCCGCGAGGGAGGGACCCAGACCCAGAGCTACCTGATTACTGTGACTCAGTACTCCGTGAGAGTGAGACCCAGAGCTCCCTGATTACTGTGACTCAGTACTCCGAGAGGGAGAGACCCAGACTCCGAGCTCCCTGATAACTGTGGGTCAGTACCTGAGAGAGAAAGAGGGCAAGACACCCAGACCCCGAGCTCCCTGATTACTGTGGGTCAGTACCTGAGAGAGAACGAGGGTGAGAGACCCAGACCCTGAACTCCCTGATTACTGTGACTCAGTACTCCGAGAGGGAGAGACACAGACCCAGGGCTCCTTGATTACTGTGTCTCAGTACTCCGCTAGAGTGAGACCCAGACCCAGGTCTCCCTGATTACTGTAGCTCAGTGCTCCGAGAGGGAGAGACCCAGACCCAGAGCTCCCTGATTACTGTGGCTCGTTACTCCGAGAGGGAGGGACCCAGACCCAGAGCTCCCTGATTACTCTGGCTCAGTACTCCGAGAGGGAGAGACCTAGACCCAGAGCTCCCTGATTACTGTGACTCAGTACTCCGTGAGAGTGAGACCCAGACCCAGGGTTCTCTGATTACTGTGACTCAGTACTCCGAGAGGGAGGGACCCTGACCCAGAGCTCCCTGATTACTGTGAATCAGTACTCCGCGAGAGTGAGACCCAGACCCAGAACTCCCTGATTACTGTGACTCAGTACTCCGCGAGAGTGAGACCCAGACCCAGGGCTCCCTGATTACTCTGACTCAGTACTTCGAGAGGGAGGGACCCAGACCCAGAGCTCCCTGTTTACTGTGACTCAGTACTCCGAGAGGGAGAGACCCAGACCCAGAGCTCCCTGATTACTGTGACTCAGTACTCCGCGAGAGTGAGACCCAGACCCAGGGCTCCCTGATTACTCTGACTCAGTACTCCGAGAGGGAGAGACCCAGACCCGGAGCTCCCTAATTACTGTGACTCAGTACTCCGAGAGGGAGAGACCCAGACCCGGATCTCCCTGATTACTGTGACTCAGTACTCCGCGAGAGTGAGGCCCAGATCCAGAGCTCCCTGATTACTGTGACTCAGTACTCCGAGAGGGAGGGAGCCAGACCCAGAGCTCCCTGATTAGTGTGGCTCAGTACTCCGCGAGAGTGAGACCCAGAGTTCCCTGATTACTGTGACTGAGTACCTGAGAGAGAAAGATTGCGAGAGACCCAGACCCCGAGCTCCCTGATTACTGTAGCTCAGTACTACGAGAGGGAGAGACCCAGACCCAGAGCTTCCTGATTACTGTGACTCAGTACTCCACGAGGGAGGGACCCAGACCCAGAGCTCCCTGATTACTGTGACTCAGTACTCCGCGAGAGTGAGACCCAGAGCTTCCTGATTACTGTGACTCAGCACTCCGAGAGGGAGAGACCCAGACCCAGAGCTCCCTGATTACTGTGACTCAGTACTCCGCGAGGGAGGGACCCAGACCCAGAGCTACCTGATTACTGTGACTCAGTACTCCGCGAGAGTGAGACCCAGAGCTCCCTGATTACTGTGACTCAGTACTCCGAGAGGGAGAGACCCAGACTCCGAGCTCCCTGATAACTGTGGGTCAGTACCTGAGAGAGAAAGAGGGCAAGACACCCAGATCCCGAGCTCCCTGATTACTGTGGGTCAGTACCTGAGAGAGAACGAGGGTGAGAGACCCAGACCCTGAACTCCCTGATTACTGTGACTCAGTACTCCGAGAGGGAGAGACACAGACCCAGGGCTCCTTGATTACTGTGTCTCAGTACTCCGCTAGAGTGAGACCCAGACCCAGGTCTCCCTGATTACTGTAGCTCAGTGCTCCGAGAGGGAGAGACCCAGACCCAGAGCTCCCTGATTACTGTGGCTCGTTACTCCGAGAGGGAGGGACCCAGACCCAGAGCTCCCTGATTACTCTGGCTCAGTACTCCGAGAGGGAGAGACCTAGACCCAGAGCTCCCTGATTACTGTGACTCAGTACTCCGTGAGAGTGAGACCCAGACCCAGGGTTCTCTGATTACTGTGACTCAGTACTCCGAGAGGGAGGGACCCTGACCCAGAGCTCCCTGATTACTGTGACTCAGTACTCCGCGAGAATGAGACCGAGACCCAGAGCTCCCTGATTACTGTGACTCAGTACTCCGCGAGAGTGAGACCCAGACCCAGGGCTCCCTGATTACTGTAGCTCAGTACTCCGAGAGGGAGAGACGCAGACCCAGAGCTCCCTGATTACTGTGACTCAGTACTCCGAGAGGGAGAGACCCCGACCCAGAGCTCCCTGATTACTGTGGGTCAGTACGTGAGAGAGAACGAGGGTGAGAGACTCATTCCCAGGGCTCCCTGATTACTGTGACTCAGTACTCCGCGAGAGTGAGACCCAGACCCAGAGCTCCCTGATTACTGTGTCTCAGTACTCCGCGAGGGAGAGACCCAGACCCAGAGCTCCCTGAGTACTGTGACTCAGTACTCCGAGAGTGAGAGACCCAGACCCGGAGCTCCCTGATTACTCTGACTCAGTACTCCGAGAGGGAGAGACCCAGACCCAGAACTCCCTGATTACTGTGACTCAGTACTCCGCGAGAGTGAGACCCAGACCCAGGGCTCCCTGATTACTCTGACTCAGTACTTCGAGAGGGAGGGACCCAGACCCAGAGCTCCCTGTTTACTGTGACTCAGTACTCCGAGAGGTAGAGACCCAGACCCAGGGCTCCCTGATTACTCTGACTCAGTACTCCGAGAGGGAGAGACCCAGACCCGGAGCTCCCTAATTACTGTGACTCAGTACTCCGAGAGGGAGAGACCCAGACCCGGATCTCCCTGATTACTGTGACTCAGTACTCCGCGAGAGTGAGGCCCAGATCCAGAGCTCCCTGATTACTGTGACTCAGTACTCCGAGAGGGAGGGAGCCAGACCCAGAGCTCCCTGATTAGTGTGGCTCAGTACTCCGCGAGAGTGAGACCCAGAGTTCCCTGATTACTGTGACTGAGTACCTGAGAGAGAAAGATTGCGAGAGACCCAGACCCCAAGCTCCCTGATTACTGTAGCTCAGTACTACGAGAGGGAGAGACCCAGACCCAGAGCTTCCTGATTACTGTGACTCAGTACTCCACGAGGGAGGGACCCAGACCCAGAGCTCCCTGATTACTGTGACTCAGTACTCCGCGAGAGTGAGACCCAGAGCTTCCTGATTACTGTGACTCAGCACTCCGAGAGGGAGAGACCCAGACCCAGAGCTCCCTGATTACTGTGACTCAGTACTCCGCGAGGGAGGGACCCAGACCCAGAGCTACCTGATTACTGTGACTCAGTACTCCGCGAGAGTGAGACCCAGAGCTCCCTGATTACTGTGACTCAGTACTCCGAGAGGGAGAGACCCAGACTCCGAGCTCCCTGATAACTGTGGGTCAGTACCTGAGAGAGAAAGAGGGCAAGACACCCAGATCCCGAGCTCCCTGATTACTGTGGGTCAGTACCTGAGAGAGAACGAGGGTGAGAGACCCAGACCCTGAACTCCCTGATTACTGTGACTCAGTACTCCGAGAGGGAGAGACACAGACCCAGGGCTCCTTGATTACTGTGTCTCAGTACTCCGCTAGAGTGAGACCCAGACCCAGGTCTCCCTGATTACTGTAGCTCAGTGCTCCGAGAGGGAGAGACCCAGACCCAGAGCTCCCTGATTACTGTGGCTCGTTACTCCGAGAGGGAGGGACCCAGACCCAGAGCTTCCTGATTACTCTGGCTCAGTACTCCGAGAGGGAGAGACCTAGACCCAGAGCTCCCTGATTACTGTGACTCAGTACTCCGTGAGAGTGAGACCCAGACCCAGGGTTCTCTGATTACTGTGACTCAGTACTCCGAGAGGGAGGGACCCTGACCCAGAGCTCCCTGATTACTGTGACTCAGTACTCCGCGAGAATGAGACCGAGACCCAGAGCTCCCTGATTACTGTGACTCAGTACTCCGCGAGAGTGAGACCCAGACCCAGGGCTCCCTGATTACTGTAGCTCAGTACTCCGAGAGGGAGAGACGCAGACCCAGAGCTCCCTGATTACTGTGACTCAGTACTCCGAGAGGGAGAGACCCCGACCCAGAGCTCCCTGATTACTGTGGGTCAGTACGTGAGAGAGAACGAGGGTGAGAGACTCATTCCCAGGGCTCCCTGATTACTGTGACTCAGTACTCCGCGAGAGTGAGACCCAGACCCAGAGCTCCCTGATTACTGTGTCTCAGTACTCCGCGAGGGAGAGACCCAGACCCAGAGCTCCCTGAGTACTGTGACTCAGTACTCCGAGAGTGAGAGACCCAGACCCGGAGCTCCCTGATTACTCTGACTCAGTACTCCGAGAGGGAGAGACCCAGACCCAGAGCTCCCTGATTACTGTGACTCAGTACTCCGCGAGAGTGAGACCCAAACCCAGAGCTCCCTGATTACTGTGTCTCAGTACTCCGCGAGGGAGAGACCCAGACCCAGAGCTCCCTGATTACTGTGACTCAGTACTCCGAGAGTGAGAGACCCAGACCCAGAGCTCCCTGATTACTCTGACTCAGTACTCCGAGAGGGAGAGACCGATACCCAGAGCTCACTGATTACTGTTTCTCAGTACTCTGCGAGGGAGAGACCCAGACCCAGAGCTCCCTGATTACTGTGACTCAGTCCTTGAACAGGGAGGGACCGAGACCCAGAACTCCCTGATTACTATGACTCAGTACTCCGAGAGGGAGAGACACAGACCCAGGGCTCCCTGATTACTGTGTCTCAGTACTCCGCTAGAGTGAGATCCAGACCCAGGTCTCCCTGATTACTGTAGCTCAGTGCTCCGAGAGGTTAGAGACCCAGACCCAGAGCTCCCTGATTACTGTGACTCAGTACTCCGCGAGGGAGAGACCCAGACCCAGAGCTCCCTGATTACTGTGACTCAGTACTCCGAGAGTGAGAGACCCAGACCCAGAGCTCCCTGATTACTCTGACTCAGTACTCCGAGAGGGAGAGACCCAGACACAGAGCTCCCTGATTACTGTGACTCAGTACTCCGCGAGAGTGAGACCCAGACCCTGAGCTCCCTGATTACTGTGACTCAGTACTCCGCGAGGGAGAGACCCAGACCCAGAGCTCCCTGATTACTGTGACTCAGTACTCCGAGGGTGAGAAACCCAGACCCAGAGCTCCCTGATTACTGTGACTCAGTACTCCGAGAGGGAGAGACCCAGACCCAGAGCTGCCTGATTACTGTTTCTCAGTACTCCGCGAGGGAGAGACCCAGACCCAGAGCTCCCTGATTACTGTGACTCAGTACTCCGAGAGGGAGGGACCCAGACCCAGAGCTCCCTGATTACTGTGACTCAGTACCTGTGAGAGAAAGAGGGCGATAGACCCAGACCCAGAGCTCCCTGATTACTGTAGCTCAGTACTCCGAGAGGGAGAGACTCAGACCCCGAGCTCCCTGATTACTGGAGCTCAGTTCTCCGAGAGGGAGAGACCCAGACCCAGAGCTCCCTGATTACTGTGACTCAGTACTCCGAGAGGTAGAAACCCAGACCCCGAGCTCCCTGATTACTGTGAGTCAGTACCTGAGAGAGAACGAGGGTGAGAGACCCAGACCCAGAGCTCCCTGATTACTGTGAATCAGTACTCCGCGAGAGTGAGACCCAGACCCAGAACTCCCTGATTACTGTGACTCAGTACTCCGCGAGAGTGAGACCCAGACCCAGGGCTCCCTGATTACTCTGACTCAGTACTTCGAGAGGGAGGGACCCAGACCCAGAGCTCCCTGTTTACTGTGACTCAGTACTCCGAGAGGGAGAGACCCAGACCCAGAGCTCCCTGATTACTGTGACTCAGTACTCCGCGAGAGTGAGACCCAGACCCAGGGCTCCCTGATTACTCTGACTCAGTACTCCGAGAGGGAGAGACCCAGACCCGGAGCTCCCTAATTACTGTGACTCAGTACTCCGAGAGGGAGAGACCCAGACCCGGATCTCCCTGATTACTGTGACTCAGTACTCCGCGAGAGTGAGGCCCAGATCCAGAGCTCCCTGATTACTGTGACTCAGTACTCCGAGAGGGAGGGAGCCAGACCCAGAGCTCCCTGATTAGTGTGGCTCAGTACTCCGCGAGAGTGAGACCCAGAGTTCCCTGATTACTGTGACTGAGTACCTGAGAGAGAAAGATTGCGAGAGACCCAGACCCCGAGCTCCCTGATTACTGTAGCTCAGTACTACGAGAGGGAGAGACCCAGACCCAGAGCTTCCTGATTACTGTGACTCAGTACTCCGCGAGGGAGGGACCCAGACCCAGAGCTCCCTGATTACTGTGACTCAGTACTCCGCGAGAGTGAGACCCAGAGCTTCCTGATTACTGTGACTCAGCACTCCGAGAGGGAGAGACCCAGACTCCGAGCTCCCCGATTACTGTGGGTCAGTACCTGAGAGAGAAAGTGGGCTAGACACCCAGACCGCGAGCTCCCTGATTACTGTGAGTCAGTACCTGAGAGAGAACGAGGGTGAGATACCCAGACCCAGAACTCCCTGATTACTGTGACTCAGTACTCCGAGAGGGAGAGACCCAGACCCAGGGCTCCCTGATTACTGTGGGTCAGTACGTGAGAGAGAACGAGGTTGATTGACCCAGACCCAGGGCTCCCTGATTATTGTTACTTAGTACTCCGCGAGAGTGAGACCCAGACCCAGGGCTCCCTGATTACTGTAGCTCAGTACTCCGAGAGGGAGATACCCAGACCCAGAGCTCCCTGATTACTGTGACTCAGTACTCCGAGAGGGAGAGACCCAGACCCAGAGCTCCCTGATTACTTTGACTCAGTACTCCGAGAGGGAGAGACCCAGACCCAGAGCTCCCTGATTATTGTGACTCAGTACTCCGAGAGGGAGAGACCCAGACCCAGAGCTCCCTGATTACTGTGCCTCAGTACTCCGAGAGGGAGGGAACCAGACCCAGAACTCCCTGATTACTGTGACTCAGTACTCCGAGAGGGAGGGACCCAGACCCAGAGCTCCCTGATTACTGTGACTCAGTACTCCGCGAGAGTGAGACCCAGAGCTTCCTGATTACTGTGACTCAGCACTCCGAGAGGGAGATACCCAGACCCAGAGCTCCCTGATTACTGTGACTCAGTACTCCGAGAGGGAGAGACCCAGACCCAGAGCTCCCTGATTACTGTGACTCAGTGCTCCGAGAGGGAGAGACCCAGACCCCGAGCTCCCTGATTACTGTGACTAAGTACTCCGAGAGGGAGAGACCCAGACCCAGAGCTCCCTGATTACTGTGCCTCAGTACTCCGAGAGGGAGGGAACCAGACCCAGAACTCCCTGATTACTGTGACTCAGTACTCCGAGAGGGAGTGACCCAGACCCAGAGCTCCCTGATTACTGTGACTCAGTACTCCGCGAGAGTGAGACCCAGAGCTTCCTGATTACTGTGACTCAGCACTCCGAGAGGGTGAGACCCAGACTCCGAGCTCCCTGATTACTGTGGGTCAGTACCTGAGAGAGAAAGTGGGCTAGACACCCAGACCGCGAGCTCCCTGATTACTGTGAGTCAGTACCTGAGAGAGAACGAGGGTGAGATACCCAGACCCAGAACTCCCTGATTACTGTGACTCAGTACTCCGAGAGGGAGAGACCCAGACCCAGGGCTCCCTGATTACTGTGGGTCAGTACGTGAGAGAGAACGAGGTTGATTGACCCAGACCCAGGGCTCCCTGATTACTGTTACTTAGTACTCCGCGAGAGTGAGACCCAGACCCAGGGCTCCCTGATTACTGTAGCTCAGTACTCCGAGAGGGAGATACCCAGACCCAGAGCTCCCTGATTACTGTGACTCAGTACTCCGAGAGGGAGAGACCCAGACCCAGAGCTCCCTGATTACTTTGACTCAGTACTCCGAGAGGGAGAGACCCAGACCCAGAGCTCCCTGATTATTGTGACTCAGTACTCCGAGAGGGAGAGACCCAGACCCAGAGCTCCCTGATTACTGTGCCTCAGTACTCCGAGAGGGAGGGAACCAGACCCAGAACTCCCTGATTACTGTGACTCAGTACTCCGAGAGGGAGGGACCCAGACCCAGAGCTCCCTGATTACTGTGACTCAGTACTCCGAGAGGGAGGGACCCAGACCCAGAGCTCCCTGATTACTGTGACTCAGTACTCCGCGAGAATGAGACCCAGAGCTCCCTGATTACTGTGACTCCGTACTCCGAGAGGGGGAGACCCAGACTCCGAGCTCCCTGATTACTGTGGGTCCGTACCTGAGAGAGAAAGTGGGCGAGACACCCAGACCCCGAGCTCCCTGATTACTGTGGGTCAGTACCTGAGAGAGAACGAGGGTGAGAGACCCAGACCCTGAACTCCCTGATTACTGTGACTCAGTACTCAGAGAGGGTGAGACCCAGTCCCAGGGCTCCCTGATTACTGTAGCTCAGTACTCCGAGAGGGAGAGACCCAGACTCCGATCTCCCTGATTACTGTGGGTCAGTACCTGAGAGAGAAAGTGGGCGAGACACCCAGACCCCGAGCTCCCTGATTACTGTGGGTCAGTACGTGAGAGAGAACGAGGTTGAGAGACCCAGACCCTGAACTCCCTGATTGCTGTGACTCAGTACTCCGAGAGGGAGAGACCCAGACCCAGAGCTCCCTGATTACTGTGACTCAGTACTCCGAGAGGGAGAGACCCAGACCCAGAGCTCCCTGATTACTGTGACTCAGTACTCCGAGAGGGAGGGAACCAGACCCAGAACTCCCTGATTAATGTGACTCAGTACTCCGAGAGGGAGGGCCCCAGACCCAGGGCTCCCTGATTACTGTGACTCAGTACTCCGAGAGGGAGAGACCCAGACCCAGAGCTCCCTGATTACTGTGACTCAGTACTCCGCGAAAGTGAGACCCAGACCCAGAGCTCCCTGATTACTGTGGGTTAGTACCTGAGAGAGAAAGAGGGCGAGAGACCCAGACCCCGAGCTCCCTGATTACTGTGTCTCAGCACTCCGAGAGGGAGTGACCCAGACCCAGAGCTCCCTGATTACTGTGACTCAGTAGTCCGAGAGGGAGGGCCCCAGACCCAGAGCTCCCTGATTACTGTGACTCAGTACTCCGAGAGAGAGAGAGACCCAGTCCCAGAGTTCCCTGATTACTGTGACTCAGTACTCCGCGAGAATGAGACCCAGACCCAGATCTCCCTGATTACTGTGGCTCAGTACTCCGAGAGGGAGGGCCCCAGACCCAGAGCTCCCTGATTACTGTGACTCAGTACTCCGAGAGGGAGAGACCCAGACCCTGAGCTCCCTGATTACTGTGACTCAGTACTCCGAGAGGTAGTGACCCAGACCCGGAGCTCCCTGATTACTGTGTCTCAGTACTCCGCGAGGGAGAGACCCAGACCCAGAGCTCCCTGATTACTGTGACTCAGTACTCCGCGAGAGTGAGACCCAGTCCCAGAGCTCCCTGATTACTGTGTCTCAGTACTCCGCCAGGGAGAGACCCACACCCAGAGCTCCCTGATTACTGTGACTCAGCACTCCAAGAGTGAGAGACCCAGACCCGGAGCTCCCTGATTACTCTGACTCAGTACTCCGAGAGGGAGAGACCGATACCCAGAGCTCACTGATTACTGTTTCTCAGTACTCCGCGAGGGAGAGACCCAGACCCAGAGCTCCCTGATTACTGTGACTCAGTCATCGAAGAGGGAGGGACCGAGACCCAGAACTCCCTGATTACTCTGACTCAGTACTCCGAGAGGGAGAGACACAGACCCAGGTCTCCCTGATTACTGTGTCTCAGTACTCCGCTAGAGTGAGACCCAGACCCAGGTCTCCCTGATTACTGTAGCTCAGTGCTCCGAGAGGGAGAGACCCAGACCCAGAGCTCCCTGATTACTGTGACTCAGTACTCCGCGAGAGTGAGACCCAGACCCAGAGCTCCCTGATTACTGTGTCTCAGTACTCCGCGAGGGAGAGACCCAGACCCAGAGCTCCCTGATTACTGTGACTCAGTACTCCGAGAGTGAGAGACCCAGACCCGGAGCTCCCTGATTACTCTGACTCAGTACTCCGAGAGGGAGAGACCCAGACCCAGAGCTCCCTGATTACTGTGACTCAGTACTCCGCGAGAGTGAGACCCAGACCCAGAGCTCCCTGATTACTGTGTCTCAGTGCTCCGCGAGGGAGAGACCCAGACCCAGAGCTCCCTGATTACTGTGACTCAGTACTCCGAGGGTGAGAAACCCAGACCCGGAGCTCCCTGATTGCTGTGACTCAGTACTCCGAGAGGGAGAGACCCAGACCCAGAGCTGCCTGATTACTGTTTCTCAGTACTCCGCGAGGGAGAGACCCAGACCCAGAGCTCCCTGATTACTGTGACTCAGTACTCCGAGAGGGAGGGACCCAGACCCAGAGCTCCCTGATTACTGTGACTCAGTACCTGTGAGAGAAAGAGGGCGATAGACCCAGACCCAGAGCTCCCTGATTACTGTAGCTCAGTACTCCGAGAGGGAGAGACCCAGACCCCGAGCTCCCTGATTACTGGAGCTCAGTACTCCGAGAGGGAGAGACCCAGACCCAGAGCTCCCTGATTACTGTGACTCAGTATTCCGAGAGGGAGAGACCCAGACCCAGAGCTCCCTGATTACTGTAGCTCAGTACTCCGAGAGGTAGAAACCCAGACCCCGAGCTCCCTGATTACTGTGTCTCAGTACTCCCTGAGGGAGGGACCCAGACTCCGAGCTCCCTGTTTACTGTGGGTCAGTACCTGAGAGAGAAAGAGGGCAGGACACCCAGACCCTGAGCTCCCTGATTACTGTGAGTCAGTCCCTGAGAGAGAACGAGGGTGAGAGACCCAGACCCAGAGCTCCCTGATTACTGTGAATCAGTACTCCGCGAGAGTGAGTCCCAGACCCAGGGCTCCCTGATTACTCTGACTCAGTACTCCGAGAGGGAGGGACCCAGACCCAGAGCTCCCTGTTTACTGTGACTCAGTACTCCGAGAGGGAGAGACCCAGACCCAGAGCTCCCTGATTACTGTGACTCAGTACTCCGAGAGGGAGGGACCCAGACCCAGAGCTCCCTGATTACTGTGACTCAGTACTCCGCGAGAGTGCGACCCAGACCCAGGGCTCCCTGATTACTCTGACTCAGTACTCCGAGAGGGAGAGACGCAGACCCGGATCTCCCTAATTACTGTGACTCAGTACTCCGAGAGGGAGAGACCCAGACCCGGATCTCCCTGATTACTGTGACTCTGTACTCCGCGAGAGTGAGGCCCAGACCCAGAGCTCCCTGATTACTGTGACTCAGTACTCCGAGAGGGAGGGACCCAGACCCAGAGCTCCCTGATTACTGTGGCTCAGTACTCCGCGAGAGTGAGACCCAGAGCTCCCTGATTACTGTGACTCAGTACCTGAGAGAGAAAGAGGGCGAGAGACCCAGACCCCAAGCTCCCTGATTACTGTAGCTCAGTACTACGAGAGGGAGAGACCCAGACCCAGAGCTCCCTGATTACTGTGACTCAGTACTCCGCGAGGGAGGGACCCAGACCCAGAGCTCCCTGATTACTGTGACTCAGTACTCCGCGAGAGTGAGACCCAGAACTCCCTGATTACTGTGACTCAGCACTCCGAGAGGGAGAGACCCAGACTCCGAGCTCCCTGATTACTGTGGGTCAGTACCTGAGAGAGAAAGTAGGCTAGACACCCAGACCGCGAGCTCCCTGATTACTGTGAGTCAGTACCTGAGAGAGAACGAGGGTGTGATACCCAGACCCATAACTCCCTGATTACTCTGACCCAGTACTCCGAGAGGGAGAGACCCAGACCCAGTACTCCCTGATTACTGTGACCCAGTACTCCGAGAGGGAGAGACCCAGACCCAGGGCTCCCTGATTACTGTGGGTCAGTACATGAGAGAGAACGAGGTTGATTGACCCAGACCCAGGGCTCCCTGATTACTGTTACTCAGTACTCCGCGAGAGTGAGACCCAGACCCAGGGCTCCCTGATTACTGTAGCTCAGTACTCCGAGAGGGAGATACCCAGACCCAGAGCTCCCTGATTTCTGTGACTCAGTACTCCGAGAGGGAGAGACCCATACCCAGAGCTCCCTGATTACTGTGACTCAGTACTCCGAGAGGGTGAGACCCAGACCCAGAGTTCCCTCATTACTGTGACTCAGTACTCCGAGAGGGAGGGAACCAGACCCAGAACTCCCTGATTACTGTGACTCAGTACTCCGAGAGGGAGGGACCCAGACCCAGAGCTCCCTGATTACTGTGACTCAGTACTCCGCGAGAGTGAGACCCAGAGCTCCCTGATTACTGTGACTCAGTACTCCGAGAGGGGGAGACCCAGACTCCGAGCTCCCTGATTACTGTGGGTCCGTACCTGAGAGAGAAAGTGGGCGAGACACCCAGACCCCGAGCTCCCTGATTACTGTGGGTCAGTACCTGAGAGAGAACGAGGGTGAGAGACCCAGACCCAGAACTCCCTGATTACTGTGACTCAGTACTCCGAGAGGGAGAGACCCAGTCCCAGGGCTCCCTGATTACTGTAGCTCAGTACTCCGAGAGGGAGAGACCCAGACTCCGATCTCCCTGATTACTGTGGGTCAGTACCTGAGAGAGAAAGTGGGCGAGACACCCAGACCCCGAGCTCCCTGATTACTGTGGGTCAGTACGTGAGAGAGAACGAGGTTGAGAGACCCAGACCCTGAACTCCCTGATTGCTGTGACTCAGTACTCCGAGAGGGAGAGACCCAGACCCAGAGCTCCCTGATTACTGTGACTCAGTACTCCGAGAGGGAGAGACCCAGACCCAGAGCTCCCTGATTACTGTGACTCAGTACTCCGCGAGGGAGAGACCCAGAGCTCCCTGATTACTGTGACTCAGTACTCCGAGAGGGAGGGAACCAGACCCAGAACTCCCTGATTAATGTGACTCAGTACTCCGAGAGGGAGGGCCCCAGACCCAGGGCTCCCTGATTACTGTGACTCAGTACTCCGAGAGGGAGAGACCCAGACCCAGAGCTCCCTGATTACTGTGACTCAGTACTCCGTGAAAGTGAGACCCAGACCCCGAGCTCCCTGATTACTGTGTCTCAGTACTCCGAGAGGGAGTGACCCAGACCCGGAGCTCCCTGATTACTCTGACTCAGTACTCCGAGAGGGAGAGACCCAGACCCAGAGCTCCCTGATTACTGTGACTCAGTACTCCGAGAGGGAGTGACCCAGACCCAGAGCTCCCTGATTACTGTGACTCAGTACTCCGAGAGGGAGAGACCCAGACCCAGAGCTCCCTGATTACTGTGACTTAGTACTCCGCGAGAGTGAGACCTAGACCCAGAGCTCCCTGATTACTGTGTCTCAGTACTCCGCGAGGGAGAGACCCAGACCCAGGTCTCCCTGATTACTGTGAGTCAGTACTCCGAGAGTGCGAGACCCAGACCCGGAGCTCCCTGATTACTCTGACTCAGTACTCCGAGAGGGAGAGACCCAGACTCAGAGCTCCCTCATTACTGTGACTCATTACTCCGCGAGAGTGAGACCCAGACCCAGAGCTCCCTGATTACTGTGTCTCAGTGCTCCGCGAAGGAGAGACCCAGACCCAGAGCTCCCTGATTACTGTGACTCAGTACTCCGAGGGTGAGAAACCCAGACCCAGATTCCCTGATTACTGTGACTCAGTACTCCGAGAGGGAGAGACCCAGACCCAGAGCTCCCTGATTACTGTGACTCAGTACTCCGCGAGGGAGAGACCCAGACCCAGAACTCCCTGATTACTGTGACTCAGTACCTGTGAGAGAAAGAGGGTGAGAGACCCAGACCCAGAGCTCCCTGATTACTGTGACTCAGTACTCCGAGAGGGAGAGACCCAGACCCCGAGCTCCCTGATTACTGGAGCTCAGTACTCCGAGAGGGAGAGACCCAGACCCAGAGCTCCCTGATTACTGTGACTCAGTACTCCGAGAGGGAGAGACCCAGACCCAGAGCTCCCTGATTACTGTAACTCAGTACTCCGAGAGGGAGAGACCCAGACCCAGAGCTCCCTGATTACTGTAGCTCAGTACTCCGAGAGGTAGAGACCCAGACCCAGAGCTCCCTGATTACTGTGACTCAGTACTCCGAGAGGTAGAAACCCAGACCCAGAGCTCCCTGATTACTGTGTCTCAGTACTCCCAGAGGGAGAGACCCAGACCCAGAGCTCCCTGATTACTGTGACTCAGTACTCCGCGAGAGTGAGACCCAGACCCAGAGCTCCCTGATTACTGTGACTCAGTACTCCGAGAGGGAGGGACCCAGACCCAGAGCTCCCTGATTACTGTGGCTCAGTACTCCGCGAGAGTGAGACCCAGAGCTTCCTGATTACTGTGACTCAGTACCTGAGAGAGAAAGAGGGCGAGAGACCCAGACCCCAAGCTCCCTGATTACTGTAGCTCAGTACTACGAGAGGGAGAGACCCAGACCCAGAGCTCCCTGATTACTGTGACTCAGTACTCCGCGAGGGAGGGACCCAGACCCAGAGCTCCCTGATTACTGTGACTCAGTACTCCGCGAGAGTGAGACCCAGAACTCCCTGATTACTGTGACTCAGCACTCCGAGAGGGAGAGACCCAGACTCCGAGCTCCCTGATTACTGTGGGTCAGTACCTGAGAGAGAAAGTAGGCTAGACACCCAGACCGCGAGCTCCCTGATTACTGTGAGTCAGTACCTGAGAGAGAACGAGGGTGTGATACCCAGACCCATAACTCCCTGATTACTCTGACCCAGTACTCCGAGAGGGAGAGACCCAGGCCCAGTACTCCCTGATTACTGTGACCCAGTACTCCGAGAGGGAGAGACCCAGACCCAGGGCTCCCTGATTACTGTGGGTCAGTACATGAGAGAGAACGAGGTTGATTGACCCAGACCCAGGGCTCCCTGATTACTGTTACTCAGTACTCCGCGAGAGTGAGACCCAGACCCAGGGCTCCCTGATTACTGTAGCTCAGTACTCCGAGAGGGAGATACCCAGACCCAGAGCTCCCTGATTTCTGTGACTCAGTACTCCGAGAGGGAGAGACCCATACCCAGAGCTCCCTGATTACTGTGACTCAGTACTCCGAGAGGGAGAGACCCAGACCCAGAGCTCCCTGATTACTGTGACTCAGTACTCCGAGAGGGTGAGACCCAGACCCAGAGTTCCCTGATTACTGTGACTCAGTACTCCGAGAGGGAGGGAACCAGACCCAGAACTCCCTGATTACTGTGACTCAGTACTCCGAGAGGGAGGGACCCAGACCCAGAGCTCCCTGATTACTGTGACTCAGTACTCCGCGAGAGTGAGACCCAGAGCTCCCTGATTACTGTGACTCCGTACTCCGAGAGGGGGAGACCCAGACTCCGAGCTCCCTGATTACTGTGGGTCCGTACCTGAGAGAGAAAGTGGGCTAGACACCCAGACCGCGAGCTCCCTGATTACTGTGAGTCAGTACCTGAGAGAGAACGAGGGTGTGATACCCAGACCCATAACTCCCTGATTACTCTGACCCAGTACTCCGAGAGGGAGAGACCCAGACCCAGTACTCCCTGATTACTGTGACCCAGTACTCCGAGAGGGAGAGACCCAGACCCAGGGCTCCCTGATTACTGTGGGTCAGTACATGAGAGAGAACGAGGTTGATTGACCCAGACCCAGGGCTCCCTGATTACTGTTACTCAGTACTCCGCGAGAGTGAGACCCAGACCCAGGGCTCCCTGATTACTGTAGCTCAGTACTCCGAGAGGGAGATACCCAGACCCAGAGCTCCCTGATTTCTGTGACTCAGTACTCCGAGAGGGAGAGACCCATACCCAGAGCTCCCTGATTACTGTGACTCAGTACTCCGAGAGGGAGAGACCCAGACCCAGAGCTCCCTGATTACTGTGACTCAGTACTCCGAGAGGGTGAGACCCAGACCCAGAGTTCCCTGATTACTGTGACTCAGTACTCCGAGAGGGAGGGAACCAGACCCAGAACTCCCTGATTACTGTGACTCAGTACTCCGAGAGGGAGGGACCCAGACCCAGAGCTCCCTGATTACTGTGACTCAGTACTCCGCGAGAGTGAGACCCAGAGCTCCCTGATTACTGTGACTCCGTACTCCGAGAGGGGGAGACCCAGACTCCGAGCTCCCTGATTACTGTGGGTCCGTACCTGAGAGAGAAAGTGGGCGAGACACCCAGACCCCGAGCTCTCTGATTACTGTGGGTCAGTACCTGAGAGAGAACGAGGATGAGAGACCAAGACCCTGAACTCCCTGATTACTGTGACTCAGTACTCAGAGAGGGTGAGACCCAGTCCCAGGGCTCCCTGATTACTGTAGCTCAGTACTCCGAGAGGGAGAGACCCAGACTCCGATCTCCCTGATTACTGTGGTTCAGTACCTGAGAGAGAAAGTGGGCGAGACACCCAGACCCCGAGCTCCCTGATTACTGTGGGTCAGTACGTGAGAGAGAACGAGGTTGAGAGACCCAGACCCTGAACTCCCTGATTGCTGTGACTCAGTACTCCGAGAGGGAGAGACCCAGACCCAGAGCTCCCTGATTACTGTGACTCAGTACTCCGAGAGGGAGAGACCCAGACCCAGAGCTCCCTGATTACTGTGACTCAGTACTCCGCGAGGGAGAGACCCAGAGCTCCCTGATTACTGTGACTCAGTACTCCGAGAGGGAGGGAACCAGACCCAGAACTCCCTGATTAATGTGACTCAGTACTCCGAGAGGGAGGGCCCCAGACCCAGGGCTCCCTGATTACTGTGACTCAGTACTCCGAGAGGGAGAGACCCAGACCCAGAGCTCCCTGATTACTGTGACTCAGTACTCCGAGAGGGAGAGACCCAGACCCAGAGCTCCCTGATTACTGTGACTCAGTACTCCGAGAGGGAGGGACCCAGACCCAGAGCTCCCTGATTACTGTGACTCAGTACTCCGCGAGAGTGCGACCCAGACCCAGGGCTCCCTGATTACTCTGACTCAGTACTCCGAGAGGGAGAGACGCAGACCCGGATCTCCCTAATTACTGTGACTCAGTACTCCGAGAGGGAGAGACCCAGACCCGGATCTCCCTGATTACTGTGACTCTGTACTCCGCGAGAGTGAGGCCCAGACCCAGAGCTCCCTGATTACTGTGACTCAGTACTCCGAGAGGGAGGGACCCAGACCCAGAGCTCCCTGATTACTGTGGCTCAGTACTCCGCGAGAGTGAGACCCAGAGCTCCCTGATTACTGTGACTCAGTACCTGAGAGAGAAAGAGGGCGAGAGACCCAGACCCCAAGCTCCCTGATTACTGTAGCTCAGTACTACGAGAGGGAGAGACCCAGACCCAGAGCTCCCTGATTACTGTGACTCAGTACTCCGCGAGGGAGGGACCCAGACCCAGAGCTCCCTGATTACTGTGACTCAGTACTCCGCGAGAGTGAGACCCAGAACTCCCTGATTACTGTGACTCAGCACTCCGAGAGGGAGAGACCCAGACTCCGAGCTCCCTGATTACTGTGGGTCAGTACCTGAGAGAGAAAGTAGGCTAGACACCCAGACCGCGAGCTCCCTGATTACTGTGAGTCAGTACCTGAGAGAGAACGAGGGTGTGATACCCAGACCCATAACTCCCTGATTACTCTGACCCAGTACTCCGAGAGGGAGAGACCCAGACCCAGTACTCCCTGATTACTGTGACCCAGTACTCCGAGAGGGAGAGACCCAGACCCAGGGCTCCCTGATTACTGTGGGTCAGTACATGAGAGAGAACGAGGTTGATTGACCCAGACCCAGGGCTCCCTGATTACTGTTACTCAGTACTCCGCGAGAGTGAGACCCAGACCCAGGGCTCCCTGATTACTGTAGCTCAGTACTCCGAGAGGGAGATACCCAGACCCAGAGCTCCCTGATTTCTGTGACTCAGTACTCCGAGAGGGAGAGACCCATACCCAGAGCTCCCTGATTACTGTGACTCAGTACTCCGAGAGGGTGAGACCCAGACCCAGAGTTCCCTCATTACTGTGACTCAGTACTCCGAGAGGGAGGGAACCAGACCCAGAACTCCCTGATTACTGTGACTCAGTACTCCGAGAGGGAGGGACCCAGACCCAGAGCTCCCTGATTACTGTGACTCAGTACTCCGCGAGAGTGAGACCCAGAGCTCCCTGATTACTGTGACTCAGTACTCCGAGAGGGGGAGACCCAGACTCCGAGCTCCCTGATTACTGTGGGTCCGTACCTGAGAGAGAAAGTGGGCGAGACACCCAGACCCCGAGCTCCCTGATTACTGTGGGTCAGTACCTGAGAGAGAACGAGGGTGAGAGACCCAGACCCAGAACTCCCTGATTACTGTGACTCAGTACTCCGAGAGGGAGAGACCCAGTCCCAGGGCTCCCTGATTACTGTAGCTCAGTACTCCGAGAGGGAGAGACCCAGACTCCGATCTCCCTGATTACTGTGGGTCAGTACCTGAGAGAGAAAGTGGGCGAGACACCCAGACCCCGAGCTCCCTGATTACTGTGGGTCAGTACGTGAGAGAGAACGAGGTTGAGAGACCCAGACCCTGAACTCCCTGATTGCTGTGACTCAGTACTCCGAGAGGGAGAGACCCAGACCCAGAGCTCCCTGATTACTGTGACTCAGTACTCCGAGAGGGAGAGACCCAGACCCAGAGCTCCCTGATTACTGTGACTCAGTACTCCGCGAGGGAGAGACCCAGAGCTCCCTGATTACTGTGACTCAGTACTCCGAGAGGGAGGGAACCAGACCCAGAACTCCCTGATTAATGTGACTCAGTACTCCGAGAGGGAGGGCCCCAGACCCAGGGCTCCCTGATTACTGTGACTCAGTACTCCGAGAGGGAGAGACCCAGACCCAGAGCTCCCTGATTACTGTGACTCAGTACTCCGTGAAAGTGAGACCCAGACCCCGAGCTCCCTGATTACTGTGTCTCAGTACTCCGAGAGGGAGTGACCCAGACCCGGAGCTCCCTGATTACTCTGACTCAGTACTCCGAGAGGGAGAGACCCAGACCCAGAGCTCCCTGATTACTGTGACTCAGTACTCCGAGAGGGAGTGACCCAGACCCAGAGCTCCCTGATTACTGTGACTCAGTACTCCGAGAGGGAGAGACCCAGACCCAGAGCTCCCTGATTACTGTGACTTAGTACTCCGCGAGAGTGAGACCTAGACCCAGAGCTCCCTGATTACTGTGTCTCAGTACTCCGCGAGGGAGAGACCCAGACCCAGGTCTCCCTGATTACTGTGAGTCAGTACTCCGAGAGTGCGAGACCCAGACCCGGAGCTCCCTGATTACTCTGACTCAGTACTCCGAGAGGGAGAGACCCAGACTCAGAGCTCCCTCATTACTGTGACTCATTACTCCGCGAGAGTGAGACCCAGACCCAGAGCTCCCTGATTACTGTGTCTCAGTGCTCCGCGAAGGAGAGACCCAGACCCAGAGCTCCCTGATTACTGTGACTCAGTACTCCGAGGGTGAGAAACCCAGACCCAGATTCCCTGATTACTGTGACTCAGTACTCCGAGAGGGAGAGACCCAGACCCAGAGCTCCCTGATTACTGTGACTCAGTACTCCGCGAGGGAGAGACCCAGACCCAGAACTCCCTGATTACTGTGACTCAGTACCTGTGAGAGAAAGAGGGTGAGAGACCCAGACCCAGAGCTCCCTGATTACTGTGACTCAGTACTCCGAGAGGGAGAGACCCAGACCCCGAGCTCCCTGATTACTGGAGCTCAGTACTCCGAGAGGGAGAGACCCAGACCCAGAGCTCCCTGATTACTGTGACTCAGTACTCCGAGAGGGAGAGACCCAGACCCAGAGCTCCCTGATTACTGTGACTCAGTACTCCGAGAGGGAGAGACCCAGACCCAGAGCTCCCTGATTACTGTGACTTAGTACTCCGCGAGAGTGAGACCTAGACCCAGAGCTCCCTGATTACTGTGTCTCAGTACTCCGCGAGGGAGAGACCCAGACCCAGGTCTCCCTGATTACTGTGAGTCAGTACTCCGAGAGTGCGAGACCCAGACCCGGAGCTCCCTGATTACTCTGACTCAGTACTCCGAGAGGGAGAGACCCAGACTCAGAGCTCCCTCATTACTGTGACTCATTACTCCGCGAGAGTGAGACCCAGACCCAGAGCTCCCTGATTACTGTGTCTCAGTGCTCCGCGAAGGAGAGACCCAGACCCAGAGCTCCCTGATTACTGTGACTCAGTACTCCGAGGGTGAGAAACCCAGACCCAGATTCCCTGATTACTGTGACTCAGTACTCCGAGAGGGAGAGACCCAGACCCAGAGCTCCCTGATTACTGTGACTCAGTACTCCGCGAGGGAGAGACCCAGACCCAGAACTCCCTGATTACTGTGACTCAGTACCTGTGAGAGAAAGAGGGTGAGAGACCCAGACCCAGAGCTCCCTGATTACTGTGACTCAGTACTCCGAGAGGGAGAGACCCAGACCCCGAGCTCCCTGATTACTGGAGCTCAGTACTCCGAGAGGGAGAGACCCAGACCCAGAGCTCCCTGATTACTGTGACTCAGTACTCCGAGAGGGAGAGACCCAGACCCAGAGCTCCCTGATTACTGTAACTCAGTACTCCGAGAGGGAGAGACCCAGACCCAGAGCTCCCTGATTACTGTAGCTCAGTACTCCGAGAGGTAGAGACCCAGACCCAGAGCTCCCTGATTACTGTGACTCAGTACTCCGAGAGGTAGAAACCCAGACCCAGAGCTCCCTGATTACTGTGTCTCAGTACTCCCAGAGGGAGAGACCCAGACCCAGAGCTCCCTGATTACTGTGACTCAGTACTCCGCGAGAGTGAGACCCAGACCCAGAGCTCCCTGATTACTGTGACTCAGTACTCCGAGAGGGAGGGACCCAGACCCAGAGCTCCCTGATTACTGTGGCTCAGTACTCCGCGAGAGTGAGACCCAGAGCTTCCTGATTACTGTGACTCAGTACCTGAGAGAGAAAGAGGGCGAGAGACCCAGACCCCAAGCTCCCTGATTACTGTAGCTCAGTACTACGAGAGGGAGAGACCCAGACCCAGAGCTCCCTGATTACTGTGACTCAGTACTCCGCGAGGGAGGGACCCAGACCCAGAGCTCCCTGATTACTGTGACTCAGTACTCCGCGAGAGTGAGACCCAGAACTCCCTGATTACTGTGACTCAGCACTCCGAGAGGGAGAGACCCAGACTCCGAGCTCCCTGATTACTGTGGGTCAGTACCTGAGAGAGAAAGTAGGCTAGACACCCAGACCGCGAGCTCCCTGATTACTGTGAGTCAGTACCTGAGAGAGAACGAGGGTGTGATACCCAGACCCATAACTCCCTGATTACTCTGACCCAGTACTCCGAGAGGGAGAGACCCAGGCCCAGTACTCCCTGATTACTGTGACCCAGTACTCCGAGAGGGAGAGACCCAGACCCAGGGCTCCCTGATTACTGTGGGTCAGTACATGAGAGAGAACGAGGTTGATTGACCCAGACCCAGGGCTCCCTGATTACTGTTACTCAGTACTCCGCGAGAGTGAGACCCAGACCCAGGGCTCCCTGATTACTGTAGCTCAGTACTCCGAGAGGGAGATACCCAGACCCAGAGCTCCCTGATTTCTGTGACTCAGTACTCCGAGAGGGAGAGACCCATACCCAGAGCTCCCTGATTACTGTGACTCAGTACTCCGAGAGGGAGAGACCCAGACCCAGAGCTCCCTGATTACTGTGACTCAGTACTCCGAGAGGGTGAGACCCAGACCCAGAGTTCCCTGATTACTGTGACTCAGTACTCCGAGAGGGAGGGAACCAGACCCAGAACTCCCTGATTACTGTGACTCAGTACTCCGAGAGGGAGGGACCCAGACCCAGAGCTCCCTGATTACTGTGACTCAGTACTCCGCGAGAGTGAGACCCAGAGCTCCCTGATTACTGTGACTCCGTACTCCGAGAGGGGGAGACCCAGACTCCGAGCTCCCTGATTACTGTGGGTCCGTACCTGAGAGAGAAAGTGGGCTAGACACCCAGACCGCGAGCTCCCTGATTACTGTGAGTCAGTACCTGAGAGAGAACGAGGGTGTGATACCCAGACCCATAACTCCCTGATTACTCTGACCCAGTACTCCGAGAGGGAGAGACCCAGACCCAGTACTCCCTGATTACTGTGACCCAGTACTCCGAGAGGGAGAGACCCAGACCCAGGGCTCCCTGATTACTGTGGGTCAGTACATGAGAGAGAACGAGGTTGATTGACCCAGACCCAGGGCTCCCTGATTACTGTTACTCAGTACTCCGCGAGAGTGAGACCCAGACCCAGGGCTCCCTGATTACTGTAGCTCAGTACTCCGAGAGGGAGATACCCAGACCCAGAGCTCCCTGATTTCTGTGACTCAGTACTCCGAGAGGGAGAGACCCATACCCAGAGCTCCCTGATTACTGTGACTCAGTACTCCGAGAGGGAGAGACCCAGACCCAGAGCTCCCTGATTACTGTGACTCAGTACTCCGAGAGGGTGAGACCCAGACCCAGAGTTCCCTGATTACTGTGACTCAGTACTCCGAGAGGGAGGGAACCAGACCCAGAACTCCCTGATTACTGTGACTCAGTACTCCGAGAGGGAGGGACCCAGACCCAGAGCTCCCTGATTACTGTGACTCAGTACTCCGCGAGAGTGAGACCCAGAGCTCCCTGATTACTGTGACTCCGTACTCCGAGAGGGGGAGACCCAGACTCCGAGCTCCCTGATTACTGTGGGTCCGTACCTGAGAGAGAAAGTGGGCGAGACACCCAGACCCCGAGCTCTCTGATTACTGTGGGTCAGTACCTGAGAGAGAACGAGGATGAGAGACCAAGACCCTGAACTCCCTGATTACTGTGACTCAGTACTCAGAGAGGGTGAGACCCAGTCCCAGGGCTCCCTGATTACTGTAGCTCAGTACTCCGAGAGGGAGAGACCCAGACTCCGATCTCCCTGATTACTGTGGTTCAGTACCTGAGAGAGAAAGTGGGCGAGACACCCAGACCCCGAGCTCCCTGATTACTGTGGGTCAGTACGTGAGAGAGAACGAGGTTGAGAGACCCAGACCCTGAACTCCCTGATTGCTGTGACTCAGTACTCCGAGAGGGAGAGACCCAGACCCAGAGCTCCCTGATTACTGTGACTCAGTACTCCGAGAGGGAGAGACCCAGACCCAGAGCTCCCTGATTACTGTGACTCAGTACTCCGCGAGGGAGAGACCCAGAGCTCCCTGATTACTGTGACTCAGTACTCCGAGAGGGAGGGAACCAGACCCAGAACTCCCTGATTAATGTGACTCAGTACTCCGAGAGGGAGGGCCCCAGACCCAGGGCTCCCTGATTACTGTGACTCAGTACTCCGAGAGGGAGAGACCCAGACCCAGAGCTCCCTGATTACTGTGACTCAGTACTCCGAGAGGGAGAGACCCAGACCCAGAGCTCCCTGATTACTGTGACTCAGTACTCCGAGAGGGAGGGACCCAGACCCAGAGCTCCCTGATTACTGTGACTCAGTACTCCGCGAGAGTGCGACCCAGACCCAGGGCTCCCTGATTACTCTGACTCAGTACTCCGAGAGGGAGAGACGCAGACCCGGATCTCCCTAATTACTGTGACTCAGTACTCCGAGAGGGAGAGACCCAGACCCGGATCTCCCTGATTACTGTGACTCTGTACTCCGCGAGAGTGAGGCCCAGACCCAGAGCTCCCTGATTACTGTGACTCAGTACTCCGAGAGGGAGGGACCCAGACCCAGAGCTCCCTGATTACTGTGGCTCAGTACTCCGCGAGAGTGAGACCCAGAGCTCCCTGATTACTGTGACTCAGTACCTGAGAGAGAAAGAGGGCGAGAGACCCAGACCCCAAGCTCCCTGATTACTGTAGCTCAGTACTACGAGAGGGAGAGACCCAGACCCAGAGCTCCCTGATTACTGTGACTCAGTACTCCGCGAGGGAGGGACCCAGACCCAGAGCTCCCTGATTACTGTGACTCAGTACTCCGCGAGAGTGAGACCCAGAACTCCCTGATTACTGTGACTCAGCACTCCGAGAGGGAGAGACCCAGACTCCGAGCTCCCTGATTACTGTGGGTCAGTACCTGAGAGAGAAAGTAGGCTAGACACCCAGACCGCGAGCTCCCTGATTACTGTGAGTCAGTACCTGAGAGAGAACGAGGGTGTGATACCCAGACCCATAACTCCCTGATTACTCTGACCCAGTACTCCGAGAGGGAGAGACCCAGACCCAGTACTCCCTGATTACTGTGACCCAGTACTCCGAGAGGGAGAGACCCAGACCCAGGGCTCCCTGATTACTGTGGGTCAGTACATGAGAGAGAACGAGGTTGATTGACCCAGACCCAGGGCTCCCTGATTACTGTTACTCAGTACTCCGCGAGAGTGAGACCCAGACCCAGGGCTCCCTGATTACTGTAGCTCAGTACTCCGAGAGGGAGATACCCAGACCCAGAGCTCCCTGATTTCTGTGACTCAGTACTCCGAGAGGGAGAGACCCATACCCAGAGCTCCCTGATTACTGTGACTCAGTACTCCGAGAGGGTGAGACCCAGACCCAGAGTTCCCTCATTACTGTGACTCAGTACTCCGAGAGGGAGGGAACCAGACCCAGAACTCCCTGATTACTGTGACTCAGTACTCCGAGAGGGAGGGACCCAGACCCAGAGCTCCCTGATTACTGTGACTCAGTACTCCGCGAGAGTGAGACCCAGAGCTCCCTGATTACTGTGACTCAGTACTCCGAGAGGGGGAGACCCAGACTCCGAGCTCCCTGATTACTGTGGGTCCGTACCTGAGAGAGAAAGTGGGCGAGACACCCAGACCCCGAGCTCCCTGATTACTGTGGGTCAGTACCTGAGAGAGAACGAGGGTGAGAGACCCAGACCCAGAACTCCCTGATTACTGTGACTCAGTACTCCGAGAGGGAGAGACCCAGTCCCAGGGCTCCCTGATTACTGTAGCTCAGTACTCCGAGAGGGAGAGACCCAGACTCCGATCTCCCTGATTACTGTGGGTCAGTACCTGAGAGAGAAAGTGGGCGAGACACCCAGACCCCGAGCTCCCTGATTACTGTGGGTCAGTACGTGAGAGAGAACGAGGTTGAGAGACCCAGACCCTGAACTCCCTGATTGCTGTGACTCAGTACTCCGAGAGGGAGAGACCCAGACCCAGAGCTCCCTGATTACTGTGACTCAGTACTCCGAGAGGGAGAGACCCAGACCCAGAGCTCCCTGATTACTGTGACTCAGTACTCCGCGAGGGAGAGACCCAGAGCTCCCTGATTACTGTGACTCAGTACTCCGAGAGGGAGGGAACCAGACCCAGAACTCCCTGATTAATGTGACTCAGTACTCCGAGAGGGAGGGCCCCAGACCCAGGGCTCCCTGATTACTGTGACTCAGTACTCCGAGAGGGAGAGACCCAGACCCAGAGCTCCCTGATTACTGTGACTCAGTACTCCGTGAAAGTGAGACCCAGACCCCGAGCTCCCTGATTACTGTGTCTCAGTACTCCGAGAGGGAGTGACCCAGACCCGGAGCTCCCTGATTACTCTGACTCAGTACTCCGAGAGGGAGAGACCCAGACCCAGAGCTCCCTGATTACTGTGACTCAGTACTCCGAGAGGGAGTGACCCAGACCCAGAGCTCCCTGATTACTGTGACTCAGTACTCCGAGAGGGAGAGACCCAGACCCAGAGCTCCCTGATTACTGTGACTTAGTACTCCGCGAGAGTGAGACCTAGACCCAGAGCTCCCTGATTACTGTGTCTCAGTACTCCGCGAGGGAGAGACCCAGACCCAGGTCTCCCTGATTACTGTGAGTCAGTACTCCGAGAGTGCGAGACCCAGACCCGGAGCTCCCTGATTACTCTGACTCAGTACTCCGAGAGGGAGAGACCCAGACTCAGAGCTCCCTCATTACTGTGACTCATTACTTCGCGAGAGTGAGATCCAGACCCAGAGCTCCCTGATTACTGTGTCTCAGTGCTCCGCGAAGGAGAGACCCAGACCCAGAGCTCCCTGATTACTGTGACTCAGTACTCCGAGGGTGAGAAACCCAGACCCAGATTCCCTGATTACTGTGACTCAGTACTCCGAGAGGGAGAGACCCAGACCCAGAGCTCCCTGATTACTGTGACTCAGTACTCCGCGAGGGAGAGACCCAGACCCAGAACTCCCTGATTACTGTGACTCAGTACCTGTGAGAGAAAGAGGGTGAGAGACCCAGACCCAGAGCTCCCTGATTACTGTGACTCAGTACTCCGAGAGGGAGAGACCCAGACCCCGAGCTCCCTGATTACTGGAGCTCAGTACTCCGAGAGGGAGAGACCCAGACCCAGAGCTCCCTGATTACTGTGACTCAGTACTCCGAGAGGGAGAGACCCAGACCCAGAGCTCCCTGATTACTGTAACTCAGTACTCCGAGAGGGAGAGACCCAGACCCAGAGCTCCCTGATTACTGTAGCTCAGTACTCCGAGAGGTAGAGACCCAGACCCAGAGCTCCCTGATTACTGTGACTCAGTACTCCGAGAGGTAGAAACCCAGACCCAGAGCTCCCTGATTACTGTGTCTCAGTACTCCCAGAGGGAGAGACCCAGACCCAGAGCTCCCTGATTACTGTGACTCAGTACTCCGCGAGAGTGAGACCCAGACCCAGAGCTCCCTGATTACTGTGACTCAGTACTCCGAGAGGGAGGGACCCAGACCCAGAGCTCCCTGATTACTGTGGCTCAGTACTCCGCGAGAGTGAGACCCAGAGCTTCCTGATTACTGTGACTCAGTACCTGAGAGAGAAAGAGGGCGAGAGACCCAGACCCCAAGCTCCCTGATTACTGTAGCTCAGTACTACGAGAGGGAGAGACCCAGACCCAGAGCTCCCTGATTACTGTGACTCAGTACTCCGCGAGGGAGGGACCCAGACCCAGAGCTCCCTGATTACTGTGACTCAGTACTCCGCGAGAGTGAGACCCAGAACTCCCTGATTACTGTGACTCAGCACTCCGAGAGGGAGAGACCCAGACTCCGAGCTCCCTGATTACTGTGGGTCAGTACCTGAGAGAGAAAGTAGGCTAGACACCCAGACCGCGAGCTCCCTGATTACTGTGAGTCAGTACCTGAGAGAGAACGAGGGTGTGATACCCAGACCCATAACTCCCTGATTACTCTGACCCAGTACTCCGAGAGGGAGAGACCCAGGCCCAGTACTCCCTGATTACTGTGACCCAGTACTCCGAGAGGGAGAGACCCAGACCCAGGGCTCCCTGATTACTGTGGGTCAGTACATGAGAGAGAACGAGGTTGATTGACCCAGACCCAGGGCTCCCTGATTACTGTTACTCAGTACTCCGCGAGAGTGAGACCCAGACCCAGGGCTCCCTGATTACTGTAGCTCAGTACTCCGAGAGGGAGATACCCAGACCCAGAGCTCCCTGATTTCTGTGACTCAGTACTCCGAGAGGGAGAGACCCATACCCAGAGCTCCCTGATTACTGTGACTCAGTACTCCGAGAGGGAGAGACCCAGACCCAGAGCTCCCTGATTACTGTGACTCAGTACTCCGAGAGGGTGAGACCCAGACCCAGAGTTCCCTGATTACTGTGACTCAGTACTCCGAGAGGGAGGGAACCAGACCCAGAACTCCCTGATTACTGTGACTCAGTACTCCGAGAGGGAGGGACCCAGACCCAGAGCTCCCTGATTACTGTGACTCAGTACTCCGCGAGAGTGAGACCCAGAGCTCCCTGATTACTGTGACTCCGTACTCCGAGAGGGGGAGACCCAGACTCCGAGCTCCCTGATTACTGTGGGTCCGTACCTGAGAGAGAAAGTGGGCTAGACACCCAGACCGCGAGCTCCCTGATTACTGTGAGTCAGTACCTGAGAGAGAACGAGGGTGTGATACCCAGACCCATAACTCCCTGATTACTCTGACCCAGTACTCCGAGAGGGAGAGACCCAGACCCAGTACTCCCTGATTACTGTGACCCAGTACTCCGAGAGGGAGAGACCCAGACCCAGGGCTCCCTGATTACTGTGGGTCAGTACATGAGAGAGAACGAGGTTGATTGACCCAGACCCAGGGCTCCCTGATTACTGTTACTCAGTACTCCGCGAGAGTGAGACCCAGACCCAGGGCTCCCTGATTACTGTAGCTCAGTACTCCGAGAGGGAGATACCCAGACCCAGAGCTCCCTGATTTCTGTGACTCAGTACTCCGAGAGGGAGAGACCCATACCCAGAGCTCCCTGATTACTGTGACTCAGTACTCCGAGAGGGAGAGACCCAGACCCAGAGCTCCCTGATTACTGTGACTCAGTACTCCGAGAGGGTGAGACCCAGACCCAGAGTTCCCTGATTACTGTGACTCAGTACTCCGAGAGGGAGGGAACCAGACCCAGAACTCCCTGATTACTGTGACTCAGTACTCCGAGAGGGAGGGACCCAGACCCAGAGCTCCCTGATTACTGTGACTCAGTACTCCGCGAGAGTGAGACCCAGAGCTCCCTGATTACTGTGACTCCGTACTCCGAGAGGGGGAGACCCAGACTCCGAGCTCCCTGATTACTGTGGGTCCGTACCTGAGAGAGAAAGTGGGCGAGACACCCAGACCCCGAGCTCTCTGATTACTGTGGGTCAGTACCTGAGAGAGAACGAGGATGAGAGACCAAGACCCTGAACTCCCTGATTACTGTGACTCAGTACTCAGAGAGGGTGAGACCCAGTCCCAGGGCTCCCTGATTACTGTAGCTCAGTACTCCGAGAGGGAGAGACCCAGACTCCGATCTCCCTGATTACTGTGGTTCAGTACCTGAGAGAGAAAGTGGGCGAGACACCCAGACCCCGAGCTCCCTGATTACTGTGGGTCAGTACGTGAGAGAGAACGAGGTTGAGAGACCCAGACCCTGAACTCCCTGATTGCTGTGACTCAGTACTCCGAGAGGGAGAGACCCAGACCCAGAGCTCCCTGATTACTGTGACTCAGTACTCCGAGAGGGAGAGACCCAGACCCAGAGCTCCCTGATTACTGTGACTCAGTACTCCGCGAGGGAGAGACCCAGAGCTCCCTGATTACTGTGACTCAGTACTCCGAGAGGGAGGGAACCAGACCCAGAACTCCCTGATTAATGTGACTCAGTACTCCGAGAGGGAGGGCCCCAGACCCAGGGCTCCCTGATTACTGTGACTCAGTACTCCGAGAGGGAGAGACCCAGACCCAGAGCTCCCTGATTACTGTGACTCAGTACTCCGTGAAAGTGAGACCCAGACCCCGAGCTCCCTGATTACTGTGTCTCAGTACTCCGAGAGGGAGTGACCCAGACCCGGAGCTCCCTGATTACTCTGACTCAGTACTCCGAGAGGGAGAGACCCAGACCCAGAGCTCCCTGATTACTGTGACTCAGTACTCCGAGAGGGAGTGACCCAGACCCAGAGCTCCCTGATTACTGTGACTCAGTACTCCGAGAGGGAGAGACCCAGACCCAGAGCTCCCTGATTACTGTGACTCAGTACTCCGCGAGAGTGAGACCTAGACCCAGAGCTCCCTGATTACTGTGTCTCAGTACTCCGCGAGGGAGAGACCCAGACCCAGGTCTCCCTGATTACTGTGACTCAGTACTCCGAGAGTGCGAGACCCAGACCCGGAGCTCCCTGATTACTCTGACTCAGTACTCCGAGAGGGAGAGACCCAGACTCAGAGCTCCCTGATTACTGTGACTCATTACTCCGCGAGAGTGAGACCCAGACCCAGAGCTCCCTGATTACTGTGTCTCAGTGCTCCGCGAAGGAGAGACCCAGACCCAGAGCTCCCTGATTACTGTGACTCAGTACTCCGAGGGTGAGAAACCCAGACCCAGAGCTCCCTGATTACTGTGACTCAGTACCTGTGAGAGAAAGAGGGCGATAGACCCAGACCCCGAGCTCCCTGATTACTGTAGCTCAGTACTCCGAGAGGGAGAGACCCAGACCCAGAGCTCCCTGATTACTGTAGCTCAGTACTCCGAGAGGGAGAGACCCAGACCCCGAGCTCCCTGATTACTGGAGCTCAGTACTCCGAGAGGGAGAGACCCAGACCCAGAGCTCCCTGATTACTGTGACTCAGTACTCCGAGAGGGAGAGACCCAGACCCAGAGCTCCCTGATTACTGTAACTCAGTACTCCGAGAGGGAGAGACCCAGACCCAGAGCTCCCTGATTACTGTAGCTCAGTACTCCGAGAGGTAGAGACCCAGACCCAGAGCTCCCTGATTACTGTGACTCAGTACTCCGAGAGGTAGAAACCCAGACCCCGAGCTCCCTGATTACTGTGTCTCAGTACTCCCAGAGGGAGGGACCCAGACTCCGAGCTCCCTGTTTACTGTGGGTCAGTACCTGAGAGAGAAAGAGGGCAGGACACCCAGACCCTGAGCTCCCTGATTACTGTGAGTCAGTACCTGAGAGAGAACGAGGGTGAGAGACCCAGACCCAGAGCTCCCTGATTACTGTGAATCAGTACTCCGCGAGAGTGAGACCCAGACCCAGGGCTCCCTGATTACTCTGACTCAGTACTCCGAGAGGGAGGGACCCAGACCCAGAGCTCCCTGTTTACTGTGACTCAGTACTCCGAGAGGGAGAGACCCAGACCCAGAGCTCCCTGATTACTGTGACTCAGTACTCCGCGAGAGTGAGACCCAGACCCAGGGCTCCCTGATTACTCTGACTCAGTACTCCGAGAGGGAGAGACCCAGACCCGGAGCTCCCTAATTACTGTGACTCAGTACTCCGCGAGAGTGAGACCCAGAGCTCCCTGATTACTGTGGGTCAGTACTCCGAGAGGGAGGGACCCAGACCCAGAGCTCCCTGATTACTGTGACTCAGTACTCCGAGAGGGAGGGACCCAGACCCAGAGCTCCCTGATTACTGTGACTCAGTACTCCGAGAGGGAGAGACCCAGACCCAGAGCTCCCTGATTACTGTGACTCAGTACTCCGCGAGGGACAGACCCAGACCCAGAGCTCCCTGATTACTGTAACTCAGTACCTGAGAGAGAAAGAGGGCGAGAGACCCAGACCCCGAGCTCCCTGATTACTGTAGCTCAGTACTACGAGAGGGAGAGACCCAGACCCAGAGCTCCCTGATTACTGTGACTCAGTACTCCGAGAGGTAGAGACCCAGACCCAGAGCTCCCTGATTACTGTGACTCAGCACTCCGAGAGGGAGAGACCCAGACTCCGAGCTCCCTGATTACTGTGGGTCAGTACCTGAGAGAGAAAGTGGGCTAGACACCCAGACTGCGAGCTCCCTGATTACTGTGAGTCAGTACCTGAGAGAGAACGAGGGTGTGATACCCAGACCCAGAACTCCCTGATTACTGTGACTCAGTACTCCGAGAGGGAGAGACCCAGACCCAGGGCTCCCTGATTACTGTGGGTCAGTACGTGAGAGAGAACGAGGTTGATTGACCCAGACCCAGGGCTCCCTGATTACTGTTACTCAGTACTCCGCGAGAGTGAGACCCAGACCCAGGGCTCCCTGATTACTGTGACTCAGTACTCCGAGAGGGAGAGACCCAGACCCAGAGCTCCCTGATTACTGTGACTCAGTGCTCCGAGAGGGAGAGACCCAGACCCCGAGCTCCCTGATTACTGTGACTCAGTGCTCCGAGAGGGAGAGACCCAGACCCAGAGCTCCCTGATTTCTGTGACTCAGTACTCCCAGAGGGTGAGACCCAGACCCAGAGTTCCCTCATTACTGTGACTCAGTACTCCGAGAGGGAGGGAACCAGACCCAGAGCTCCCTCATTACTGTGACTCAGTACTCCGCGAGAGTGCGACCCAGACCCAGGGCTCCCTGATTACTCTGACTCAGTACTCCGAGAGGGAGAGACGCAGACCCGGATCTCCCTAATTACTGTGACTCAGTACTCCGAGAGGGAGAGACCCAGACCCGGATCTCCCTGATTACTGTGACTCAGTACTCCGCGAGAGTGAGGCCCAGACCCAGAGCTCCCTGATTACTGTGACTCAGTACTCCGAGAGGGAGGGACCCAGACCCAGAGCTCCCTGATTACTGTGACTCAGTACTCCGCGAGAGTGAGACCCAGAGCTCCCTGATTACTGTGACTCCGTACTCCGAGAGGGGGAGACCCAGACTCCGAGCTCCCTGATTACTGTGGGTCCGTACCTGAGAGAGAAAGTGGGCGAGACACCCAGACCCCGAGCTCCCTGATTACTGTGGGTCAGTACCTGAGAGAGAACGAGGGTGAGAGACCCAGACCCTGAACTCCCTGATTACTGTGACTCAGTACTCAGAGAGGGTGAGACCCAGTCCCAGGGCTCCCTGATTACTGTAGCTCAGTACTCCGAGAGGGAGAGACCCTGACTCCGAGCTCCCTGATTACTGTGGGTCAGTACCTGAGAGAGAAAGTGGGCGAGACACCCAGACCCCGAGCTCCCTGATTACTGTGGGTCAGTACGTGAGAGAGAACGAGGTTGAGAGACCCAGACCCAGAGCTCCCTGATTACTGTAGCTCAGTACTCCGAGAGGGAGAGACCCAGACCCAGAGCTCCCTGATTACTGTGACTCAGTACTCCGAGAGGGAGAGACCCAGGCCCAGAGCTCCCTGATTACTGTGACTCAGTACTCCGAGAGGGAGGGAACCAGACCCAGAACTCCCTGATTAATGTGACTCAGTACTCCGAGAGGGAGGGCCCCAGACCCAGAGCTCCCTGATTACTGTGACTCAGTACTCCGAGAGGGAGGGAACCAGACCCAGAACTCCCTGATTAATGTGACTCAGTACTCCGAGAGGGAGGGCCCCAGACCCAGGGCTCCCTGATTACTGTAGCTCAGTACTCCGAGAGGGAGAGACCCAGACCCAGAGCTCCCTGATTACTGTGACTCAGTACTCCACGAAAGTGAGACCCAGACCCAGAGCTCCCTGATTACTGTGGGTCAGTACCTGAGAGAGAAAGAGGGCGAGAGACCCAGACCCCGAGTTCCCTGATTACTGTAGCTCAGTACTCCGAGAGGGAGAGACCCAGACCCCGAGCTCCCTGATTACTGTGTCTCAGTACTCCGAGAGGGAGTGACCCAGACCCAGAGCTCCCTGATTACTGTGACTCAGTAGTCCGAGAGGGAGGGCCCCAGACCCAGAGCTCCCTGATTACTGTGACTCAGTACTCTGAGAGAGAGAGAGACCCAGACCCAGAGCTCCCTGATTACTGTGACTCAGTACTCCGCGAGAATGAGACCCAGACCCAGAGCTCCCTGATTACTGTGGCTGAGTATTCCGCGAGAATGAGACCCAGACCCAGAGCTCCCTGATTACTGTGGCTCAGTACTCCGAGAGGGAGGGCCCCAGACCGAGAGCTCCCTGATTACTGTGACTCAGTACTCCGAGAGGGAGAGACCCAGACCCAGAGCTCCCTGATTCCTGTAGCTCAGTACTCCGAGAGGGAGAGACCCAGACCCAGAACTCCCTGATTACTGTGACTCAGTACTCCGAGAGGGAGAGACCCAGACCCCGAGCTCCCTGATTACTGTGTGGCAGTACTCTGCGAGAGTGAGACCCGGACCCAAAGCTCCCTGATTACTGTGACTCAGTACTCCGCGAGAATGAGACCCAGACCCAGAGCTCCCTGATTACTGTGACTCAGTACTCTCTTGAGAGGGAGAGAGAGTGGGCAAACAGTTTGGGAACCTTTGGATTCAGGTTTGGTAGTGAGCATCCTGCAACTTGTATTCAAAGCTCTTTAATTCTCTGTTTGTGACCAGTTATAAGGAGTAAATTACGTAGAAATGAGATGGGTGTCAGCCTTTCAGTGCTCTCCTCAGACTTGCCCTGTGTGTGAAAGCCACAATCTGAAGGTAAACATTCAGTGTCAGTCATGGTTCAAAGAGTTGAGACTCTCACTTACTGAGAGTGCAGATTACAGGGAAGACCAGGCCAGTGGAAAACACATTGAGCTGTTTTTCCTTCAACACCATTCACAACTCCTCACTCAACAAGCTCAAGTTTGCACATTCTGGCATGTTTTTGTTTGTGTGAGTTATACTGTAATATTTCCCTGTGGTGTGTAGCTCAGCTCAAGATCTGTGTATGTTGGTTCAGATCAGAGACTGCATCCTGCTTTCTGAACACATTATACAGACTCCAGCCTGCCAAAACACTCCATGCAAAAGCAAAATTCTGTTAAGATAGTTGGTGCACAGATCTCCCTGTTATATTATAACATAAGCACAGGAGGAGGCCATTCAGCCCCTCGAGCCTAATTCCACCATTCAATGAGGTCATTGCTGAACTATCACCTGATTCCATATTTTTGCCTTTGTCCCAAATCCTTTACTTCCTTTGGTTAACAAAAGTCTATCAATCTCAGATTGAAAATTTACAATTGATCTAGCAGCAATTGCTGTTTGTGAGAGAGTTCCACCCTTTGTGTGATGTCACTCCTGAAGGGTCTGGGTCTCTTTTTTGCACTCTGCCCATTGCACCACTCCCCCTAGACCGTCCCCCCAATCAGCAGAAATAGCTCCACTCTATCTACCTTATCTGTTCCCCTTAATATTTTGAAAACCTTGATCAAATCATCCCTTAACCGTCTAAATGCCAGGGAATACAACCCTGGTTTGTGTAATCTCATCTGGTAATTTAACCTTTGGAGTCCAGATGGCATTCTGTTAAATCTATTCTTCATCGGTGTTGCCAGTTTTAATATATTGCAATACTCTGTGGTGCTCCAAGAGAATTCCCACTCCCAGTGCCAGATCTGTAAATCAAAGATTCTGGGATTCTCGCTGGTTAGAGCAGCTGAGGTGTTTAAGATGATTTAAAGAGTTTTTAAAAATTCATTCACGGGACATGGGTCTCGCTGGCTGGGCCAGTATTTATTCCCCATCCCTAATTGCCCCTTGAGAAGATGGTGGTGGTGAGCTGCCTTCTTGAACTGCTGCAGTCCCTAGGGTGTAGGTGTGCCCACTGTGCTGTTAGGAAGTTGATAGGGTAGATAAGAGATAAACTATTCCCTTGGCTTGGGGGAGTCCAGCACAAAGGGGCATCATCTTCAGATTAGGGCCAGGCTGACGCCAGAGCTGCTTCAGACTACGGCAGTGAATATCTGGGACACTCTCCCCACAAAGCTGGCTGTTCAGATCACCCACAAGCAAATTGAATGGCAGAATAGGCTCAAGCTGCTGAAGGGCATCTGTTCATGTCTCCGTTAGGATAGGATCAGGTTGCACTGTGCTGCATTCCATGGTTCAATATGCTGTCAATGTTCACTGTCTGGACTGAAGGGAGGCCTTTTTGGGAAAGTTTCTACTGCTGTAAGCTTCTGGCAATGAATAGGAATGGGTGTCCAGACAGGAGGAGGAGACTGGGTTAGTATCTGTCCCTCACTGTCTGCTGTTTGGTATTGTGAAGGTGCCTGGGGAACATTAACTATTTAACAAGCAACACAAGACAAAGATGAATGAAAGGATCAAGGGAAAACTACTGGGACTAGAAACCTGTAAGGGTAGTATTAAAAATACACAGGATACTGGGGACATAATGCCTTCGGGATCTAGCCCAGGAATGATGGCTGCCTCCTGTGCTACGCACTCACTCATTGAGGGTGATCTGCTGGCTCGCAGGCAGCTTGCGGTCTAGTGGTGAAGGGGTGGGTGCAGGTGGTGCCACAAACACGGGGATATGAGTGTATATGTACATAAATCATTGAAGGTGGCAGGACAGTTTGAGAGGACGGTTAATAAAGCATACAGTGTCTTGGGCTCTAACACTGGGGAGTAGAGTACAAAAGCAAGGAAGATGTTTTAAACCTGTTGTCGTGTCCCGTGAAGGCATGTCATATTATGAACTTTCAGTCAATACTTTCTAAAAATTGGACGTAAACAAGCCGTTAAGATGGCTGCCATAAACCATGTGACTTTTGGCATTTGGACTACAGACAATATTAAGTGAATACTTATTTAAATATGGATATAGGTGAGGGTATCTCACAACCATCTGTGGAATTCACACATCTCATTGTTTAAGGATGGGCCAACACATAAAGACTATGGAGTTTCCAGACTGCCTGTCTCCATGTTTCAAACTGGACAAAAGGGAAGTTTGAAACTCAGTGGCCACTGTCAACTTCCATTGTGTCATGATGGCCTCCCCCATCCAAACTAGACTAGAAGGTTAAGCTAGCAGACATGTGGTTGAAGATTTCAGGGACTGCACCCTCACCACCCAGGACCCAGCAGATCATCTAAACCATCAGTCATCAGCCAGTCTGAGAACCAGACTCTGAAACTAGCTACAAATCATTAGACAGATAAAGTACTCAACCTGTTTTAGTTTCAAAGTTCATCTAAGAAGCAACCACTTAGATATTCAACTACAAGAAACCTCACAATCTGTTGTGAACCCTTCACTTTATAAGACCCTCACTTCAACTTTCAATCATCAAAACTATTCAAGAAACCACAAGCCTGCCATGTGGGAGATCAGAAATTGTAAATCAGTGACTGAATTAACTGTAATCTGTAAAAGTAATCTATCTTTATCTGTATCCAAACTGAGAGAGAGAGACTGAATGTGTGTCATAAAGTCATTGAGGTCTACAGCACAGAAAAAGGCCCTTCGGCCCATCGAGTCTGTGCTGGTCAAACAAGTACCTAACTATTCTAATCCCATTTTCCAGCATTAGGCCCATAGCCTTGTATGCCATGGCATCGCAAGTGCACATCCAAATACAGCTTAAATGTTATGAGGGTTTCTGCTCTACCACCCTTTCAGGCAGTGAGTTCCAGATTCCCACCACCCTCTGGGTAAAAAAAGTTCTTCCTCACATCCCCTCTAAACCTCCTGCCCCTTACCTTAAATCTATGCCCCCTGATTATTGATTCCTCCACAAAGGGGAAAAGTTCCTTCCTGTCTACCCTATCTATGCCCCTCATAATTTTATACACCTCAATCACGTCCCCCCTCAATCTCCTCTGCTCCAGGGGAAAGTAACCCCAATCTATCCAATCTCTCCTCATAACTAAAACTCTCCAGCCCAGGCAACATCCTGGTAAATCTCCTCTGCACTCTCTCTAGTGCAATCACATCCTTCCTATAATGTGGATTCCAGAACTGCACACAATACTCTATCTGTGGCCTAACCAATGTTTTATACAGTTCCAGCATAACCTCCCTGCGCTTACATTCTATGCCTCGGCTAATAAAGGCAAGTATCCCATATGCCTTTTTAACCACTTTATCTACCTGTCCCGCTACCTTAAGGGACCGGTGGACATGCACACCAAGGTCCCTCTGACCTTCAGTACTTCCCAGGGTTCTACCATTCATTGGGTATTCCCGTGCCTTGTTTGTCCTGCCAAAGGGCATCACCTCACACTCATTCAGATTAAACTCCATTTGCCACTGATCAGCCCATCTGACCAGCCTGTCTATACCCTCTTGTAATTTAAGGCTATCCTCCTCACTATTTACCACCCCACCAATTTTTGTGTCATCCGTGAACTTACTGATCAACCCTCCCCCATTCAAGTCTAAGTTGTTTATATATACCACAAACAGCAAGGAACCCAATACTGATTCCTGTGGATCCAGTCACAAAAACACTCCTCGACCATCAGCCTCTGCTTCCTGCCACTCAGCCAATTCTGGATCCAATTCGCCAAATTGCCTTGGACCCCATGGCCTCTCACCTTCGTTATCAGTCTGCCACGTGGGAACTTATCAAAAGCCTTGCTGAAGTCCAAGTCGACTACATCAAATGCATTGCCCTCATCTACAGACCTGGTCACCTCTTCGAGAAATTCAAACAAATTGGTCAGATATGACCTCCCCTTAACAAAACCATGCTGACTGTCCTTGATTAATCCCTTCCTCTCCAAGTGTAGATTAATTCTGTCTCTCAGAACTACTTCCAATAGTTTCCCCACCACTGAGGTTAGACTGATGGGCCTGTAGTTCCCTGGTTTATCCCTCCGCCCTTCTTGAATAATGGTACCATATTGGCTGTCCTCCAGTCCTCTGGCACCTCTCCTGTGGCCAGCGAGGTATTGAAAATTATTCCCTGTGCCCCTGCTATCTCCTCCCTTGTCTCATTCAACAGTCTGGGATACATTTCATCCAGGCCTGGAGATTTATCTACTTTTAAGCCTGCCAGACCACTTAGAAACTCCTCCTTTTCCATGCTAATTTCTTTAATTATATCACAGTCCATCTGCCTGATCTCCATACCCACGTCGTCCTTCTCACTTGTGAACCTCTCACCGACACAAAGTATTCATTTAGAAACCTACCTACGTCTTCCGGCTCCACACACTAATTACCACTGTGGTCCTTAATGGGTCCTACTCTTTCCCTAGTTATCCTGTTACTCTTAATGTACTTGTAAAATAACTTTGGATTTGCTTTTATTTTACCTGCCAATGTTTCTTCATGCCCCCTTTTTGCTCTCTTAATTTCCTTTTTAAGTTCCCCCCTACATATTCTATACTCCTCTAGGACTTGTGCTGTTTTGAGCCCTCGGTATCTGCCATAAGCTTCCCTTTTTCTCTTTATCCAATCCTGTATATCCCTCAACATCCAGGATTCCCTGGATTTGTTAGTCCCACCCTGTGTCTTTATTGGAATATGTTGGCCCTGTACTCTCCCTATTTCCTTGAATGAGTCCCACTGCTCTGATGCAGATTTACCTAAAAGTAGCAGCTCCCAGTCCACTCTGGCCAAATCATATCTGATCTTATTCAAATCGGCCTTCCCCCAATTTAGAACTCTGATTTCTGGCCCATCCTTGTCCTTTTCCATAACATCCTTGAATCTAACGGAGTTATGATCACTATCTGCAAAATGCTCCCCCACTGATACCTCTATCACTGGCTGAGCTTCATTCCCTAAAATTAAGTCCAGGACCGCCCCCTCTCTTGTAGGACCTTCTACGTATTGGCTTAACAAGCTCTCCTGGATGCATTTTAAGAATTCCGCTCCCTTTAAGCCTATCACACTGTGACTAACCCAGTTAATGTTGGGGAAGCTGACATCCCCCACTATTACCACCCTATTATTTTTACACTTCTCTGAAATTTGTCTACATATCTACTCTTCTATTTCTCTCTGACTGTTTGGGGGCCTATGGTACACTCCCAGCAATGTGATTGCTTCTTTTTAGTTTTTCATTTCTACTCATATGCCTTCATTTGAGGAGTTTTCTAAGATGTCATCCCTCCTTACTGCTGTAATTGATTCCTTGATCAATATTGCGATACCCCCTCCTCTTTTACCTCCTTCCCTGTCTCGACTGAAGACCTTATATCCTGGAATATTGAGCTGCCAATCCTGCCCCTCTCTCAACCATGTCTCAGCAAAGACATCATACTCCCATGTTTTAATTTGTGCCCTCAACTCATCTGCCTTATTCATCAGACTCCTTGTATTAAAATAAATACCATCCAACCTTGCCAAACTCCCTTGTGCCTTAACTGGCCTATAGTTTCTATGCCTTCCAGACTTACTTGCTCTCTCTTCTAATTTTGGCTGTGCATCTCCCCTTGCTGAACCTCCTCTCAGGATCCCATCCCCCTGCCAAGTTAGTTTAAACCCTCCCCAACAGCACCAGCAAAACTCCCCGCAAGGATGTTGGTCCCTTTCCGGTTCAGGTGCAACCCGTCCGCCTGGTACAGGTCCCACCGCCCCCAGAAATCTAAAGCCCTCCCTCCTGCACCATCCCTCCAGCCACGCATTCACCTGGACTAACCTCCTGTTTCTATACTCACGAGTGCATGGGACTGGAAGTAATCTGCAGATTACTACCATTGAGGTCTGTTTTTTAATCTGCTTCCTAGCTTTCTAAATTCTGCTTGCAGGACCTCATCCCTCTTTCTACCTAAGTCGTTGGTACCAATATGTACCATGATCTCTGTCTGTTCGCCCTCCCCCTTTAGAATGCCCTGCAGCCGTTCAGTGTCATCCTTGACCTTGGCACCAGGGAGGCAACATACCATCCTGGAGTCACATCTATGGCTGCAGAAATGCCTGTCTGTTCCCCTTACTATTGAGTCTCCGACCACTATTGCTCTCCCCACCCCCCAACCCTGTGCAGCTGAGCCACTCTCAGTGCCAAGAGCGTGGCTGCACTCCCCAGAGGGAGCGTCACTCTCACCATTTTCCAACACAGAAAAATGGTTCTCAAGCGAGATGCACCCTGGGGCTTTCCTGACTACCTGCCTGACACCTTTATTCTGACTGATGGTCACCCATTCCCTCTCTGTCTGCACTTCCGTAAGCTGTGGGGCGACCACATCTAAATACGTGCTATCCACGAAACTCTCAGCCTCGCGGATGTACCCCAGTGTCTCCAGCTGCCGCTCCAGCTCCAAAGCTCGGAGCTCAAGTAGTTGTAGCTGGTGGCTCTTCCTGCACATGTGGTCAGTCAGAGCACAAGGAACATCTAGGACTTCCCACATGTTGCAGGCAGTACATTTGTATGTATTTAGGGTAATAAATTATCTTTATTTTTAAACACACAAAAGCTTACTGCTTAATTATTTAATATGAATACACACTCCAAGAGTACGGAAAGACACATTTCTTTGTGTACAAAACAAACTGATTATGGGCAGTAAGAGAGCAGTTACATTCTGTCCCTGTCACTGTATAAAACACTGGTTCGGGCTCAGCTAGAGTATTGTGTCCAGTTCTGGGCACCACACTTTGGGAGGGATGTGATGGCATTGGAGAGAGTGTAGAAAAGATTCATGAGAATGGTTCCAGGGAAGAAGGAACTTCAGTTATGAAAATAGATTGGTGAAGTTAGGACTGTATTCCTTGAAGGGAAGGCTGAGGGGAGATTTGATAGAGGTGTACAAAATCATGAGGGGTCAGGACAGAGTAGATAGGGAGGGAACTGATTCCCATTGGTGGAAGGATCGTGAACCAGAGGGCACAGGTTTAAGATAATTGGTAAAAGAAGCAACAGTGACATGAGAAATGTTTTCAGACAGTGAGTGGTTTGGATCTGAGAGTGTGGTGGAGGCTGGGTCAATTGGAGCATTCAAAAGGGAACTTGATCATGTTAAAAAGGAAATAATTTCAAGACTACAGGGAGAAGACTCTCTGTGCATTTCCCCTTCAGAGAGCAAACGCAGACACAGGCTGAATGGCCTCTTCCTGCCCTGTAACCATTCCATGATTCTGCATGGAGAGGGAGGCAGGGGAGGGAGACAGGCAGTAAATGGCTGAGGCTAGGATGTCTTTGCCGAACTCTCATCATTGCTGATGTCTTGTTAGATTGTTTTGAAGCCTGCTTTAGCCACACAGGCATTGGGATTGGCAGTATGACAGTGATATGAATCGTGCAGCTGAGCCACGAGTGGGGAGAAGCTGCTTGAATCCATTGTCTGTTTGACAGAGGCTGGTGGTTTGGGCTGAATCAGCTGCCAGCAGAGGTCACATTTGCACTGTGCGAGTGTCCACTTAAAGGAGCCATTTCACTGAGCGTTACTGACTGATCTCTGACCCGACCTTCTGAAACTCTCCATTCACCTGGCTGGAACTGAGAAGGAAATCGGCAGTAACTGCAGCCAGCTGACTGATGGGGGTGGTGGTGGTAGTGCGGTGTGTGTGTATCCGTGTTGGGGGGGAAGGGGGTGTGTGTGTATATCCGTGTTGGGGGGGAAGGGGGTGTGTGTGTATATCCGTGTTGGGGGGGAGGGTGTGTGTGTGTGTGTGTATCCATGTTGGGGGGGAGGGTGTGTGTGTATATCCGTGTTGGGGGGGAGGGTGTGTGTGTGTATATCCGTGTTGGGGGGGAGGGTGTGTGTCTGTATATCCGTGTTGGGGGGGAGGGTGTGTGTCTGTATATCCGTGTTGGGGGGGAGGGTGTGTGTCTGTATATCCGTGTTGGAGGGGAGGGTGTGTGTGTGTGTATATCCATGTTGGAGGGGAGGGTGCGTGTGTGTGTATATCCGTGTAGGAGGGGAGGGTTTGTGTATGTGTATATCCGTGTTGGAGGGGAGGGTGTGTGTGTGTGTATATCCGTGTTGGGGGGAGGGGGTGTGTGTGTGTGTGTGTGTGTATATCCGTGTTGGGGGGGAGGGTGGGGTGTGTGTGTATATCCGTGTTGGGGGAGGAGGGTTTGTGTGTGTATATCCGTGTTGGGGGAGGAGGGTGTGTGTGTGTATATCCGTGTTGGAGGGGAGGGTGTGTGTGTGTATATCCGTGTTGGGGGGAGGGTGTGTGTGTGTGTATATCCGTGTTGGAGGGGAGGGTGTGTGTGTATATCCGTGTTGGGGGGGAGGGTGTGTGTGTGTATATCCGAGTTGGGGTGGAGGGTGTGTGTGTGTATATCCGTGTTGGAGGGGAGGGTGTGTGTGTGTATATCCGTGTTGTAGGGGAGGGTGTGTGTGTGTGTATATCCGTGTTGGGGGGGAGGGTGTATGTGTGTATATCCGAGTTGGGGTGGAGGGTGTGTGTGTGTATATCCGTGTTGGGGTGGAGGGTGTGTGTGTGTATATCCGTGTTGGGGGGGAGGGTGTGTGTGTGTATATCCGTGTTGGGGGGGAGGGTGTGTGTGTGTATATCCGTGTTGGGGGGGAGGGTGTGTGTGTGTATATCCGTGTTGGGGGGGAGGGTGTGTGTGTGTATATCCGTGTTGGGGGGGAGGGTGTGTGTGTGTATATCCGTGTTGGGGGGGAGGGTGTGTGTGTGTATATCCGTGTTGGGGGGGAGGGTGTGTGTGTGTATATCCGTGTTGGGGGGGAGGGTGTGTGTGTGTATATCCGTGTTGGGGGGGAGGGTGTGTGTGTGTATATCCGTGTTGGGGGGGAGGGTGTGTGTGCGTATATCCGTGTTGGGGGTGAGGGTGTGTGTGCGTATATCCGTGTTGGGGGGGAGGGTGTGTGTGTGTATATCCGTGTTGGGGGAGGATGGGGTGTGTGTGTATATCCGTGTTGGGGGAGGGTGGGGTGTGTGTGTATATCCGTGTTGGGGGGGAGGGTGTGTGTGTATATCCATGTTGGGGGAGGGTGGGGTGTGTGTGTATATCCATGTTGGGGGGGGAGGGTGTGTGTATGTATATCCGCGTTGGGGGGGGAGGGCGTGTGTGTATATATCCGTGTTGGGGGGGAGGGCGTGTGTGTGTGTATATCCGTGTTGGGGGGGAGGGCGTGTGTGTGTATATCCGTGTTGGGGGGGAGGGCGTGTGTGTGTATATCCGTGTTGGGGGGGAGGGTGTGTGTGTGTATATCCGTGTTGGGGGGGAGGGTGTGTGTGTCTATATCCATGTTGGGGGGGAGGGTGTGTGTATGTATATCCGTGTTGGGGGGGAGGGCGTATGTGTGTGTATATCTGTGTTGTGGGGGAGGGCATGTGTGTGTGTATATCTGTGTTGGGGGGGAGGGCGTGTGTGTGTATATCCGTGTTGCGGGGAGGGTGTGTGTGTGTATATCCGTGTTGGGGGGCAGTGTGTGTGTGTGTGTATATCCGTGTTGGGGGGGAGGGTGTATGTGTGTATATCCGTGTTGGGGGGGAGGGTGTGTGTGTGTATATCCGTGTTGGGGGGGAGGGTGTGTGTGTGTATATCCGTGTTGGGGGGGAGGGTGTGTGTGTGTATATCCGTGTTGGGGGGGAGGGTGTGTGTGTGTATATCCGTGTTGGGGGGGAGGGTGTGTGTGTGTATATCCGTGTTGGGGGGGAGGGTGTGTGTGTGTATATCCGTGTTGGGGGGGAGGGTGTGTGTGTGTATATCCGTGTTGGGGGGGAGGGTGTGTGTGCGTATATCCGTGTTGGGGGGGAGGGTGTGTGTGCGTATATCCGTGTTGGGGGTGAGGGTGTGTGTGCGTATATCCGTGTTGGGGGGGAGGGTGTGTGTGTGTATATCCGTGTTGGGGGAGGATGGGGTGTGTGTGTATATCCGTGTTGGGGGAGGGTGGGGTGTGTGTGTATATCCGTGTTGGGGGGGAGGGTGTGTGTGTATATCCATGTTGGGGGAGGGTGGGGTGTGTGTGTATATCCATGTTGGGGGGGGAGGGTGTGTGTATGTATATCCGCGTTGGGGGGGAGGGCGTGTGTGTATATATCCGTGTTGGGGGGGAGGGCGTGTGTGTGTGTATATCCGTGTTGGGGGGGAGGGCGTGTGTGTGTATATCCGTGTTGGGGGGGAGGGTGTGTGTGTGTATATCCGTGTTGGGGGGGAGGGTGTGTGTGTCTATATCCATGTTGGGGGGGAGGGTGTGTGTATGTATATCCGTGTTGGGGGGGAGGGCGTATGTGTGTGTATATCTGTGTTGTGGGGGAGGGCATGTGTGTGTGTATATCTGTGTTGGGGGGGAGGGCGTGTGTGTGTATATCCGTGTTGCGGGGAGGGTGTGTGTGTGTATATCCGTGTTGGGGGGCAGTGTGTGTGTGTGTGTATATCCGTGTTGGGGGGGAGGGTGTATGTGTGTATATCCGTGTTGGGGGGGAGGGTGTGTGTGTGTATATCCGTGTTGGGTGGGAGGGTGTGTGTGTGTATATCCGTGTTGGGGGGGAGGGTGTGTGTGTGTGTATATCCGTGTTGGGGGGGAGGGTGTGTGTGTGTGTATATCCGTGTTGGGGAGGAGGGTGTGTGTGTGTGTATATCCATGTTGGGGAGGAGGGTGTGTGTGTGTATATCCGTGTTGGGGGGGAGGGTGTGTGTGTGTGTGTGTATATCCGTGTTGGGGGGGGGAGGGTGTGTGTGTGTATATCCGTGTTGGGGGGCAGTGTGTGTGTGTGTGTATATCCGTGTTGGGGGGGAGGGTGTGTGTGTGTATATCCGTGTTGGGGGGCAGTGTGTGTGTGTGTATATCCGTGTTGGGGGGCAGTGTGTGTGTGTGTATATCCGTGTTGGGGGGCAGTGTGTGTGTGTGTATATCCGTGTTGGGGGGCAGTGTGTGTGTGTGTGTGTATATCCGTGTTGGGGGGCAGTGTGTGTGTGTGTGTATATCCGTGATGGGGGGCAGTGTGTGTGTGTGTATATCCGTGTTGGGGGGCAGTGTGTGTGTGTGTATATCCGTGATGGGCGGCAGTGTGTGTGTGTGTGTATATCCGTGATGGGGGGCAGTGTGTGTGTGTGTATATCCGTGTTGGGGGGCAGTGTGTGTGTGTGTATATCCGTGTTGGGGGGCAGTGTGTGTGTGTGTATATCCGTGTTGGGGGGGAGGGTGTGTGTGTGTATATCCGTGTTGTGGGGGAGGGGGTGTGTGTGTACACATGGGGAGGCGATGGTGAGCATGTAGGTGTTGGGGTGTGGGGAGCACGTGTGTGTATGTACAGGTGGGGAGTGGGATCCCCGAGTCTGAGTGCCATTGAGTGGTCTCCGTTACCCTGAGAATCGGGGATATGGGCAGCTCGGTCTGTATCACTGCGTATTTGTGGCAATGTCTATGTGGAAGAGGATGCCATGTGTGCTGCTTGTTTTGAAACAGGGCGTGATGGGAGGTGAATCCTGGAAGCAGCTGTGATGATGTTCCCCTGGTGTTCTGTGGAGACCAGTCACTGACCGACCCTGTGGCCAGTTTGCTCCTTTTCTCATGGTAAGTACGCTGTGCTTTCTATTCCCACTGGCAGGGTGCTGGACGTTCTGCTGGGAGGGGGCTGCTAAACAGTGAAAGCTCATAGACACCAGGGAAAATCAGCAATTATAAAGCACGCCCTCCTCCCCGGCTCCCCCCTACTGGGCCGGCCACCTCCCCGGGTCCCCTGGGCTGTGGGGAGGCAGCTGGAGCTGGCGGAGAGAGGCGGGCAGCTGGAGCCTCATTCTGCTTGTGCAGTTATTCAGCTACAGAGGGCATCACTCTTTGCGGCAGTGCTTGCTGGATAGGAAGGAAGAGCCCTGTTTGGTTGAAACTCTGAGCAGACGAGAGATTGAGTGTAACTGTTGTCTCCTCAGGAACAGTGCAGCTTGGACCATGGACTCTGCACTTGGATGTTCCTGTGATGAATTGAAGGGAACGACCCAAGTCTCCTGGTTTCTCCTTCCTCACCGTTCTGAACGCTGAACAGCTTTTTTATTATTCAATCACAGGATGTGGGCATCGCTGGCTGGCCCAGCATTTATTGCCCATCCCTAGTTGCCCTTGAGAAGGTGGTGGTGAGCTGCCTTTTTGAGCTGCTGCAGTCCCTGTGGTGTAGGTACACCCACCGTGCTGTTAAGGAGGGAGTTCCAGGATTTTGACCCAGCGACAGTGAAGGAACGGCCGATATATTTCCAAGTCAGGATGGTGAGTGACTTGGAGGGGAACCTCCAGGTGGTGGTGTTCCCATGTGTCTGCTGCCCTTGTCCTTCTAGATGGTAGTGGTCGTGGGTTTGAAAGGTGCTGTTGATGGAGGCCTGGTGAGTTGCTGCAATGCATCTTGTAGATGGTACACACTGCTGCCACTGTGCGTTGTTGCTGGAGGGAGTGAATGAATGTTTGTGGATGGAGTACCAATCAAGCGGGGCTGCTTTGTCCTGGACAGTGTTGGAGCTGCACTCATCCAGGCAAGTGGGGAGTATTCCATCACACTCCTGACTTGTGCCTTGTAGATGGTGGACAGGCTTTGGGGAGTCAGGAGGTGAGTTACTCGTCGCACAGTTCCCAGCCTGTGACCTGCTCTTGTAGCCACATTATTTATATGGCTAGTCCAGTTCAGTTTCTGGTCAATGGTAACCCCCAGGATGTTGGTAGTGGGGGATTCAGTGATGGTAATGCCATTGAATGTCAAGGGGCCATGGTTAGATTTTCTCTTGTTGGAGATGGTCATTGCCTGACACTTGTGTGGCGTGAATGTTACTTGCCACTTGTCAGCCCAAGCCTGGATATTGTCCAGGTCTTGCTGCATTTGGACATGGGCTGCTTCAGGTCCTGCAGGTCATCCTGGCTGTGTCCTGTGACAAGGTTTAAACTGCAGGCCCCTGTCAGAGTAAACCAGGACAACTTCAGATTGAATTGAAAGTAGGTGATGGTCATTGAACCTGTGTTTACGAGCTGGGTCTTTCCCCAGTCAGGGGTTTTGTTCTTCTGGACTGGGAAGATTGGAAACCGGGGATTGTTTTGAGTGATAATTTAACAAGAAAGCGGTTCTTCACCCAGTGTTTTCCACTGCTTTACTCAGTAAATCAGCATCCTGGGCTCTCTCTTAATTGCAGCCTTCCTGTCTGGTTTGCAGTGATCTGAAGCAGAGAAGATCCCATGGCTGGTCCCCGTGTATCCACTGTTGGTGCAGCATTGACCTGTGACCTGTCCACATGTCCAGCCTCTCGATGAGCAAAGCGACTTCATGATCACATGACTGTCGACATGGATACCGTCCTGTCAGACTTTGTTCGCTCGACAGGCGCGGAACCTGGACTGGCACGGGATCTACTCGAAGGTGAGAATTCCAGGCTTGGGAATGGCACATGGGACTATTCAACTGCAGAGGCAGATGCCGTTCACCCTAATGTATCTGTCTAAGGGTTTATGAGATTATTGCCAATCTGGTTACCCGGTATCAATCCCAAACGAATCCCACTGTCCCATCCCAGTGACCTGCGCTCTCCCCATGGCCCTGTCTCAATTGCAAACTAATCCCACTGCTCCATCCCAGTGCCACATCCCAGTGACCGGCGCTCTCCCCATAGCCCTGTATCAATCCCCAAACTAATCCCACTGCTCCACTCTCTCCCCATAGCCCTGTATCAATCCCCAAACTAATCCCAATGTCCCGCTCTCACCCCACATCCCAGTATCAATCCCCAAACTAATCCCACTGCTCCACTCTCTCCCCATAGCCCTGTATCAATCCCCAAACTAATCCCACTGTCCCACTCTCTCCCCATAGCCCTATATCAATCCCCAAACTAATCCCACTGCCCCGCTCACTCCCCACAGCCCTGTATCAATCATAAACTAATCCCACTGCCCTGCTCTCTCCCTATATCCCTGTATCAATCCTCAAACTAATCCCACTGCCCCGCTCACTCCCCATAGCCCTGTATCAATCCCCAAACTAATCCCATTGCACCACTCTCTCCCCATATCGCTATCAATCACAAACTAATCCCACTGTCCCGCTCTCTCCCATATCCCTGTATCAATCACAAACTAATTCCACTGCACCGCGCTCTCCCCAAATCCCTGTATCAATCCCCAAACTAATCCCACTGTCCCACTCTCTCCCCATAGCCCAGTATCAATCCCCAAACTAATCCCACTGTCCCACTCTCTCCCCATCGTCCAGTATCAATCCCCAAACTAATCCCACTGTCCCACTCTCTCCCCATCGTCCAGTATCAATCCCCAAACTAATCCCACTGCCCCGCTCTCTCCCCTTAGCCCTGTATCAATCCCCAAACTAATCGCACTGCCCCGCTCTCTCCCCTTAGCCCTGTATCAATCCCCAAACTAATCCCACTGTCCCACTCTCTCCCCATCGTCCAGTATCAATCCCAAACTAATCCCACTGTCCCACTCTCTCCCCATCGTCCAGTATCAATCCCAAACTAATCCCACTGTCCCACTCTCTCCCCATCGTCCAGTATCAATCCCAAACTAATCCCACTGCCCCGCTGTCTCCCCATAGCCCTGTATCAATCACAGAAGCTCGCCCGCTGCCCCCCTCTGTCTGTCCCCAGGCGCGCTGCCCCCCTCTGTCTGTCCCCAGGCGCGCTGCCCCCCTCTGTCTGTCCCCAGGCGCGCTGCCCCCCTCTGTCTGTCCCCAGGCCCGCTGCCCCTTGCCCATCCTGTCCCCGGCGGGCGCTCCCCCTCTGTCCCAGCCCCCACCTCGGTTCCCTGAGCCGTGTGCTGGAAGTGTTGAAAACTCTGGCCCATCTTCCAGGTAAAAACTGGGACATCACAGCCGCACTCAGTGACTTTGAGCAGCTCCGTCAGGTGAATGCTGGGAACTTCCCTTACTCTTTTAATGAAGGACGTGGGGTCAAAGTGCAGGAGAAGGAACCGTCGAGACTAGTGCGGCCTGTACATCAGAGACAGGAAGACCCTGTACAAGGTGGGTGATTGCTGCGGCGCACAAAGTCGAGAACATTGGCGCAGTCTCAGGATAAGAGGTCAATCAGTTTGGACTGAGAAGAGGAGAAGTGTCTTCACACGCAGCTGTGAATTGGAGTTCTGTAGCCGGCAATGCTGTAACCCCAGCGTAGACTATATTTAAGACTGAGGCACTGATTTTTGGTCCCTTAGGGAACTGAGGGCTATGGGGAAGGGGCGGGAAAGTAGAATTCTGACAGAGGATCGGCCATGGTCTTAATGGCGGAGCAGACGTGAGGGGCCGAGAGGCCGACTCTTCTTATTTCTTCTGCTCTTATGTGCCTTTGCTGCTGTGTGCAGGAATCAGAAGCGGCAATGACGCCTGCTGTGGGGAGGAGGTGGGATGGGACAGGACAGCCCTTATACCTCTGGGGCGGGTGGTGGTTGGGGGGGGGCGTGAGGAGAGACAGGAATAAAATGATTTTCTTTTCTGGTGCCATTTAACGCGAACGTTTTGCTTTGAGCAGAGAAGCGGCTGACACGGGGAATCTCTCACGCCAGCTCCACCATTGTCTCTCTAGCACGTTCCCACATGTCGAACAATAGCAGCAGTGAGCATTCGTTGGAGACTCCCATTTGCACCTTCCAGCTGCCTGACCTGACTGTCTATCGAGAGGATTTCCGAAACTTCATTGAGAGAGATTTGATTGAACAGTCGATGTTGGTGGCATTGGAGCAGGCTGGTAAACATCACCATCTTCAATCAGCAAACACACCGGTTTATTCAGTGAGCAACACTGGGGGTGTGGGGAACGAGCAGGGTGCTCAAGGCTGTAACACAAAGGCTGTGCTGTACCAGTCAGTGTGAAAGAGGGACTTTCTCTCGGCTAACCGATCCATCAGCGAGCATCCCAGCATAATCCACTCCAGGAAGACTGGAGAACCAAAACCCAGGAAGCGAAACCCAAGCCAAGTATTTGTTATCTGAGCCCTAAGATTGAATTGCTGTTTCTGAATTGAGCAGTCAGCTCTTGTGTCTGCAGGGTCAGGGCCAGCATGAATATTATCTGCACTCGGGAATTCATGTCATGTTCATGCGTTTGCTTCGATGACTGATGTCACACCGTAAACTGAATCATTTTAAAGCAGTCAAATCAGGTGCTGCAGTTAGATACAGAGTAAAACTACTTCTATCCTGTCCTCATCAAACACTCCCAGGACAGGTACAGCATGGGATTAGATACAGAGTAAAGCTCCCTCTACACCGTCCCCATCAAACACTCCCAGGACAGGTACAGCTCGGGGTTAGATACAGAGTAAAGCTCCCTCTACACCGTCCCCATCAAACACTCCCAGGACAGGTACAGCACGGGGTTAGATACAGAGTAAAGCTCCCTCTACACTGTCCCCATCAAACACTCCCAGGACAGGTACAGCACGGGGTTAGATACAGAGTAAAGCTCCCTCTACACCGTCCCCATCAAACACTCCCAGGACAGGTACAGCACGGGGTTAGATACAGAGTAAAGCTCCCTCTACACCGTCCCGGTCAAACACTCCCAGGGCAGGTACAGCACGGGGTTAGATACAGAGTAAAGCTCCCTCTACACTGTCCCCATCAAACACTCCCAGGACAGGTACAGCACGGGGTTAGATACAGAGTAAAGCTCCCTCTACACTGTCCCCATCAAACACTCCCAGGACAGGTACAGCACGGGGTTAGATACAGAGTAAAGCTCCCTCTACACCGTCCCGGTCAAACACTCCCAGGGCAGGTATAGCACGGGGTTAGATACAGAGTAAAGCTCCCTCTACACTGTCCCCATCAAACACTCCCAGGACAGGTACAGCATGGGGTTAGATACAAAGTAAAGCTCCCTCTACACTGTCCCCATCAAACACTCCCAGGACAGGTACAGCACGTGGTTAGATACAGAGTAAAGCTCCCTCTACACCGTCCCGGTCAAACACTCCCAGGGCAGGTACAGCACGGGGTTAGATACAGAGTAAAGCTCCCTCTACACTGTCCCCATCAAACACTCCCAGGACAGGTACAGCACGGGCTTAGATACAGAGTAAAGTTCCCTCTACACTCTCCCTATCAAACACTCGCAGGGCAGGTACAGCACGGGGTTAGATACAGAGTAAAGTTCCCTCTACACTGTCCCCATCAAACACTCCCTTGGCAGGTACAGCACGGGGTTAGATACAGGGTAAAGTTCCCTCTACGCTGTCCCCATCAAACACTCCCAGGACACGTACAGCACGGGGTTAGATACAGGGTAAAGTTCCCTCTACACTGTCCCCATCAAACACTCGCAGGGCAGGTACATCATGGGGTTAGATACAGAGTAAAGCTCACTCTACAGTGTCCCCATCAAACACTCCCAGGACAGGTACAGCACGGGGTTAGATACAGGGTAAAGTTCCCTCTACACCGTCCCCATCAAACACTTGCAGGGCTGGTATGCACAACAGGGAACCCATTCCCGCTTTTTTTTTATAATCCTCATCAATGCAGCATCCAGAACAAAAACAGAATGACCTGGAAAAACTCAGCAGGTCTGGCAGCATCGGCGGAGAAGAGCACAGTTGACGTTTCGAGTCCTCATGACCCTTCAACAGAACTGAGTAAAATTAGGAGAGGGGTGAAATATAAGCTGGTTTAAGGGGGGTGTTTGGGGGAGAGAAGTGGGTGGGGGGTGGCTATAGGGACAAGCAAGCAGTGATAGGAGCAGATATTCAAAAGATGTCACAGACAAAAGAACAAAGAGGTGTTGAAGGTGGTGATGTTATCTAAAAGAATGTGCTAATTAAGAATGAATGGCAGGACACACAAGGTACAGCTCTAGTGGGGGTGGAGTGGAATAAGACTAACAGGGCATAAAAGGTATAGATTTAAAAATAATAGAAATAGGTGGGGAAAGAAAGATCTATATAAATTATTGGAAAAAACAAAAGGAAGGGGGAAGAAACGGAAAGGGGGTGGAAGAGAGAGTTCAAGACCTAAAGTTGTTGAACTCAATATTCAGTCCGGAAGGCTGTAAAGTGCCTAGTCAGAAGATGAAGTGTCGTTCCTCCAGTTTGCGTTGGGCTTCACTGGAACAATGCAGCAAGCCAAGGACAGACATGTGGGCAAGAGAGCAGGGTGGAGTGTTTAAATGGCAAGCGACAGGGAGGTTTGGGTCATTCTTGCGGACAGACCGCAGGTGTTCTGCAAAGCGGTCGCCCAGTTTACGTTTGGTCTCTCCAATGTAGAGGAGACCGTATTGGGAGCAACGAATGCAGTAGACTAAGTTGGGGGAAATGCAAGTGAAATGCTGCTTCACTTGCAAGGAGTGATTGGGTCCTTGGACGGTGAGGAGAGAGGAAGTGAAGGGGCAGGTGTTACATCTTTTGCATGGGCATGGGGTGGTGCCATAGGTGGGGGTTGAGGAGTAGGGGGTGATGGAGGAGTGGACCAGGTGGTCCCGGAGGGAACGATCCCTGCGGAATGCCAACGGGGGGTGAAGGGAAGATGTGTTTGGTGGTGGCATCATGCTGGAGTTGGCGGAAATGGCGGAGGATGATGCTTTGAATGCGGAGGCTGGTGGGGTGATAAGTGAGGACAAGGGGGACCCTATCATGTTTCTGGGAGGGAGGAGAAGGTGTGAGGGCGGATGCGAGGGAGATGGGCCGGACACGGTTGAGGGCCCTGTCAACCACCGTGGGTGGAAAACCTCGGTTAAGGAAGAAGGAGGACATGTCAGAGGAACTGTTTTTGAAAGTGGCATCATCAGAACAGATGCGACGGAGGCGAAGGAACTGAGAGAATGGGATGGAGTCCTTACAGGAAGCGGGGTGTGAGGAGCTGTAGTCGAGGTAGCTGTGGGAGTCGGTAGGCTTGTAATGGATATTGGTGGACAGTCTTATCACCAGAAATTGAGACAGAGAGGTCAAGGAAGGGAATGGAAGTGTCAGAGATGGACCATGCGAAAATGATGGAGGGGTGGAGATTGGAAGCAAAATTAATACATTTTTCCAGGTCCCGACAAGAGCATGAAGCAGCACCGAAGTAATCATTGATGTACTGGAGAAAGAGCATCCAGCTTTGACTCCCAGTTAAAGCCCCTAATTGCTCGTTACTGTCTCTGTGAATAGGTTGACATTTGTACTGGACGATTGCAAGCAGTAACATCCGTTACGTGGCAAACTCCTGTTCTTTGCACATGCCCTCCTCTTTGGCACTCCACGATTGCAGTAATTTAATATTTATTCTGTGGTTGACTGGGAAAAATGAAAGGTGTAACCCAGAATCTAAACTGTGCACTATAGATATTGCGACTTTCTATTCATGCAAAGTAACTGCTTATCAGGTTTGTCTATTTGTCAATGTTTGATGCGGACAGTATAGAGGGAGCTTTACTCTGTATCTAACCCCGTGCTGTACCTGTCCTGGGAGTGTTTGATGGGGACAGTGTAGAGGGAGCTTTACTCTGTATCTAACCCCGTGCTGTACCTGTCCTGGGAGTGTTTGATGGGGACAGTGTAGAGGGAGCTTTACTCTGTATCTAACCCCGTGCTGTACCTGTCCTGGGAGTGTTTGATGGGGACAGTGTAGAGGGAGCTTTACTCTGTATCTAACCCCATGCTGTACCTGTCCTGGGAGTGTTTGATGGGTAGAGTGTAGAGGGAGCTTTACTCTGTATCTAACCCTGTGCTGTACCTGTCCTGGGAGTGTTTGATGGGTAGAGCGTAGAGGGAACTTTACTCTGTTTCTAACCCTGTGCTGTACCTGTCCTGGGAGTGTTTGATGGGGACAGTGTAGAGGGAGCTTTACTCTGTATCTAACCCCGTGCTGTACCTGTCCTGGGAGTGTTTGATGGGGAGAGTGTAGAGGGAGTTTTACTCTGTATCTAACCGCGTTGGGTGTGTCTAGCACAATCGGCAAAAAGAGAGTAGAGTCACGTCAGGCACAGTGTGATACTGAGTATAGAACATTGGAGACGCTACTCCTCTGAAGGTGCAGCACTCCCTCGGTGCTGAGCCTCCGACAGCGCGGCGCTCCCTCGGTGCTGAGCCTCCGACAGCGCGGCGCTCCCTCGGTGCTGAGCCTCCGACAGCGCGGCGCTCCCTCGGTGCTGAGCCTCCGACAGCGCGGCGCTCCCTCGGTGCTGAGCCTCCGACAGCGCGGCGCTCCCTCGGTGCTGAGCCTCCGACAGCGCGGCGCTCCCTCGGTGCTGAGCCTCCGACAGCGCGGCGCTCCCTCGGTGCTGAGCCTCCGACAGCGCGGCGCTCCCTCGGTGCTGAGCCTCCGACAGCGCGGCGCTCCCTCGGTGCTGAGCCTCCGACAGCGCGGCGCTCCCTCGGTGCTGAGCCTCCGACAGCGCGGCGCTCCCTCGGCGCTGAGCCTCCGACAGCGCGGCGCTCCCTCGGCGCTGAGCCTCCGACAGCGCGGCGCTCCCTCGGCGCTGAGCCTCCGACAGCGCGGCGCTGAGCCTCCGACAGCGCAGCACTCCCTCGGCGCTGAGCCTCCGACAACGCAGCACTCCCTCGGCGCTGAGCCTCCGACAGCGCGGCACGCCCTCGGCGCTGAGCCTCAGACAGCGCGGCGCTCCCTCGGCGCTGAGCCTCCGACAGCGCGGCGCTGAGCCTCCGACAGCGCGGCGCTCCCTCGGCGCTGAGCCTCCGACAGCGCGGCGCTCCCTCGGCGCTGAGCCTCCGACAGCGCGGCGCTGAGCCTCCGACAGCGCGGCGCTCCCTCGGCGCTGAGCCTCCGACAGCGCGGCGCTCCCTCGGCGCTGCAATACAATTATCCATCTGGATTTTGTGCCTGGCTCTTTGGAGTTGAGCTTGAATCCTTGAGCTTCTGAGTTGGGAGAGTTCTGGGCACTGAAACACTTGTTTGGTGAAGTCTTTGACTGTCATCGAACTGGAATTGCCCTGTTGAATAAGTTCACTTAGCATGTTCCATGTTGTTGAGAACTCTCCGCTGCAGAGTTCCCTGCTTTTATGGACAGTGAGCTTTGTCCTAATAACACAGCACGATCACGGGGAGGGGGATGGATGACACTGAGTAACATTGATTGAATTAAAACATTTTTTTATTTCCTCTTCCTCTCAGGCCGCCTAAATTGGTGGGCAAATGTTGATGCCAGCTGCCAACGCTTGTTACCCCTCGCGACTACTGGTGATGGGAACTGTCTGCTTCATGCTGCTTCTTTAGGTAAGTGTGGTATGCTGATCCAGAAATCTCGATCAGTCCCCACTCTGTAATATTCACCCTCTCGAACATCTCGATCGGTTTCCACTCTGTAATATTCACCCTCTCCAACATCTCGATCAGTCCCCACTCTGTAATATTCACCCTCTCGAACATCTCGATCAGTCCCCACTCTGTAATATTCACTCTCGAACATCTCGATCAGTCCCCACTCTGTAATATTCACCCTCTTGAGCATCTCGATCAGTCCCCACTCTGTAATATTCACCCTCTCGAACATCTCGATTAGTCCCCACTCTGTAATATTCACCCTCTCGAACATCTCAATCAGTCCCCACTCTGTAATATTCACCATCTCTAACATCTCGATCAGTCCCCACTCTGTAAAATTCACCCTCTCGAACAACTCGATCAGTCTCCACTCTGTAATATTCACCCTCTCGAACATCTCGATCAGTCCCCACTCTGTAATGTTCACCCTCTCGAACATCTCGATCAGTCCCCACTCTGTAATATTCACCCTCTCCAACATTTCGATCAGTCCCCACTCTGTAATATTCACCCTCTCCAACATTTCGATCAGTCCCCACTCTGTAATATTCACCCTCTCGAACATCTCGATCAGTCCCTACTCTGTAATGTTCACCCTCTCGAACATCTCAATCTGTTTCCAGTCTGTAACATTCATCCTCTCGGACACCTCGATCAGTCTCCAGTGTGTAACCATCACCTTCTCGAGCCCCTTGGTCGGGGGCCAACCTGCAACACAGGACCCTCAGTCGGATGCCAGCCTTCAGGGGGATAGGCAGTAAATGCTGGCCCAGTCAGCGAAGCCTACATCCCGCAAATGAAAAAACCGCAAGCTCCCTTGAATCCCTCAATCACACTGTGTGGTCCATAGCGCACTGAGTTGTGCACACAGTCGGACTGTGTGATGTATTGTGCTGTGATTTGTGTATACAGTCGGACTGTGCACTGATTTCTGCACGCAGTCAGACTGTGCGATGTATTGTGCTGTGATTTGTGTATACAGTCAGACTGTGCACTGAGTTGCGCGCACAGTTAGACTGTGCAATGTATTGTACTGTGATTTGTGTATCCAGTCAGACTGTGCCACGAGTTATACACACGGTCGAACTGTGCGAAATATTGTGCTGTGATTTGTACAATGTCAGGAAGATATAATTTTTATAATGTTATTGGAATTTATTGTAGAGTAATAGTGGGGCCTGCGTATGTGTGTACCTGAGTGTGTTTGTTTGTCTTAACTGAATTAAAGGTAGCTTTGATGTATCAGAAGATAAGCTGGGCTTGACCTGTGAAGTAGTTAACATGGGGGAAGTTTTAGAATGGAAGGTATAAAGGGAACAATTACATTTTTAAATAAACCAGACTAGCTTGAGTTCAAAAGAGAGGGTGAAATATTACCCCTAGCCAGGAGACGTTAAGAAACAGTGTGTTTATTTTCCCCAAAGATTACTGGTAAAATTGGTACTATGATAGATTTTTATTATTAGAGAGGTAAAGTCCAAAGATATAGTGAAGCAATGGGAATTAGCATTCAAAGGGGAAAATATATATAAAGGAGTGAAGGTTATGTGTAAGGCCAGGCATTCTAAGATCTAAAACAAGTATGAAAAAACCTCTAGTACCTACACTGCAAGCTGCTGTCTACAAAGAACTGAAGTTAAGAAAACTCACTCTGAATTGGATTGTTCAGGGTATCATGTTTCTTTGTCTGGGTCTTTTAAAATCGATGTGTCTTCTTGCTGCCTTAATGAAAGTGTAACTGGGAGTTAGATTAACTAGGGGATTTAGAAGATATCATGGTCATAATTTGTAGATCTATGTATGTGCTTAAAATCATTTCTTCTATAAATAAAGATTTAATTTAGTTTTGTAAGAAACCTTTAAGACTCAGTGGCCTTATTACTAGTGAATTCAAGGCATGCACCTGAAAATTTATACAAATTGTGAAACGTGTTGTGGCAGTTGTTTCAGGTTCCCCTTGGGATTTGAACAGCTCAGCATTGACCATCGGCTGTGCAAATCATAGTTGGGGGCTCTTTGTGGGATACATTTGCGATTCCTTGATTGGTTTGGAGTTGGTGAATCTTAAGGTTATGAGTACGAGAAGCATTTTGAATTCAGGACTTGGTGTGAGGGATTTTAAGTGGTGAGGCTGCAATATAGCTTTGGCAGCTGCTAAGACTTGTCTCTTGAGTTGAAGTTATAACTTTGGCTGGTTTCCTAAAGGTAACTAAAGTTAAGTTAATGGAATGGACGGAGAAGTTACAATTGGGATTACCTGCAGGGGTATGGAAAGCAGACATAATTGAAGGTTATAGCACAGCATTTCAAGTTAGAGGTGATACCTGACGTTAGTGGGTCACAGCTGGAGGTAGTGAGACTTCAGTTAGAAATGAGGAAGCTTGAACTTGAACAAGCAAAGGAACTGGAGAAACTTGAGCTAGAGGCAGCAGAAAGAGAAAGGGCAGAGAAAGAAAAAGAACAGGAAAGAGCAAAGGCATTTCAAAGGGAGCAAGCAGAAAGTCAGGAGAAAGAAAAGAAGCTGGAACGAGAATTCCAGACAAGAGAGAAAGGCAAGGGAAAGAGAGAAGGAACGAGAAAGGGAATACCAGCTTAAAAGGCTGGAAATGGAAAAAGAGATCTTAAATGTTGAAGCATTCTTTATTTCAATTGAGAAGTTAGCTAAATAGATCCAATGGCCACAGGAAAACTGGACATTGTTGTTACAATCCAGGCTGGTGGGTTGAGCACATGAGTTTATGCTTCACTCTCAGAAGAAATGTCAGTGAACTGTGATGTGGTAAAAAAGGATATTTTGAGTGCGTACGAGTTGGTTCCTGAGGCATAACAGGCAGAAATTTAGGAATATGAGAAAGCAGCCTAGGCAAACTTATATTGAGTTTCAGAGAGTAAAACAAGGTCATTTTGTCCAGTGGTTATGGGCATTAAAGATAGAGATGACATATACAGCTCTTGGGTAATTTTTTTGGTAGAATTTAAAGATTCAATTCCTTCGGTAGTGAGAACTCGTGTGGAGGAACAGAGGGTTCAATTGGTAAGGCAAGCAATAGAGATAGGTGATGATTATGAGTTAACATGGGGGACGTTTTAGAATGGAAGGTATAAAGGGAACAATTATGTTCTTTACATGCCTCCACCCTTAGATGAAATGCTATTTCAAAACTGTGCTTCATCACAAGGTATGTGTCATATGGACAACAAAACACAAGACTTACTTCCATTCATCCTCCCCCTAAATATGAGAACACAGTGTCTAACTGGCTCAGTATTTTAGTATTGGCTAGTCGGTTTGTAGGAAGTTCACCTTGTGCACTGTTTACTTCTCCTTCTACCTTATTCTTACTGTCTCTGTCATCGCCCATTACTCCTATCACCTGGCACGCTTGCTCTTTCTTATCATCTTCCCTGCGATGATATCGCTTCAACATGTTTATGTGACATAACCGTTTGTTCTTCCTACGCTCAGGAGTATCTATCAGATAAGTCACTTTTCTAACCCTCCTAACTACCTACCAGATTTTGCTTTCAGGGTCCACCCTGAAAAGGCATTAATACCAATACTTCATCTGCTTGGAACATTCTAGTTGTAGCATGTTTATCTGCCCATTCTTTCATTTTAGCTTGTGAAATTTTTAAATGCTCTCGTGCTACTTTACATGCTCCTGTGTAATCCAACATGGAGGATCCATATTTCTGCTTGAGGAACTTTTCTGTAATCACTTTTAATGAGCCGCTTATTTCATGACCAGAGATCAATTCGAATCGACTAAATCCAATGGATTTATTCGGAGAATCTCTGGTAGCAAATAGTAAGAAATCTAATCCTTTGTCCCAATCCTTTGGGTATTCATGGCAATAGGTTTTAATCATGGTTTTGAGAGCCTGATGGTATATCTCCAAAGCAGTGGATGATAGGGGTAGATTTTAGTTCTTTGATACCCAAACTGCTGATTATGTCCTGGAGAATTTTAGACATGAAGTTAGAATCTTGGTGGTCAGATTGCATTTCAGTTGGTAGGCCATAACAACAACGACTTTGTATATCCCCCTCATACTGTTCCAGTAGACATGCCTTTCAAACTGCAGCCATTGCAATTTTAATCCACAGTCCAACAGAAATAAAATGATATGTTCTTTACAACGGCAAGCGATGAAAGTGAAGGCAGATAGGAAAGTTACAGTTGTGTTGCTGGGGAGAAAGTGCTAGCTCTGTTACCAGTACTGGGTGACACGTTAAAGGCAAGGTTTAGTGGGCCTTTCAGGATGGAAAAGAAGCTGAGTGAAGTAAATTATTTAATAAATACTCCAGACAGAAGAAAGAAGCAGAGGGTGTGTCATGTAAATATGTGTAAAAAGTACTTTGACAGGGAGGAGGACCAAAAGGAAGTGTTAGTGGTGGTAGATAATGAGAAAGAAGTAGAAATGCAGGATTCTGAAATTGATTTTCCTCTAATCAAACTGGATAATGAGGAGGTACTTGAAAATTTAAATGTCATATTGAGTTACCTTCCATACGACTGTCAAAGTGATTTGGAGAAGCTATTGCAGTCACACAAAGCTTTTTGTGGGAATAAGTTGGGGAGGACAAATTTAGCTATACATGATATATGTGTAGAAGTTTCATCTTTGCTAAGGCAACGTCCTTATCGATTAAATCGGACAAAGTTATCACAAGTACAAAAAGAAATTGATTTCATGCTTCAAAATGATATCATTGAGTCTATAGTTGCAGTAACTGGAGTTCGCCCATTGTGCTGGTACCGAAACTGGATGGAACACAAAGACTGTGTGTGGACTATCGAAAGATGAACGCGGTGACAAAGTGGATTCATACCCTATACCATGGTTGGAAGATTGTATTGAGAAAGTGGGACAATCAAAATTTATCATAAAGATCAACTTGCTAAGAGGATATTGGCAAGCACCGGTATGAGAGAGAGCAAAGGCGATATTGGCTTTTGTGACGCCAGATGGACTATATCAGTTTAATGTCAAGCCATTTGGTATGACAAATGCACTTGTGACATTTCAAAGACTGACAAAGTAATTGCAGGACTGAGTAATTGTGCTGTTTATATTGAGGACTTGATAGTTTTCAGTGAGATGTGGGAGGAGCATTTACAACACCTGGAAGAATTATTTGCGCGATTACCAGAAGCTAATTTGGTGGTGAACTTGGCTAAAAGTGAATTTGCAAAAGCGCAAATTACATATCTAGGCCACACCATTGGACATGGTAAGTTGGCTCCGAGAGATGTGAAAGTCGAGGCTATCGTGGATTTCCCAGTGCCTACAGCAAAACGAGTTTTGAGATTTCTGGGCATGAGTGGGTTTTATTGGAAATTTGTGCCAAATTTTAGCCAAGTGGTTGCTCCACTGACTGAACTGTTAAAAAACAAGAAGTTTAATGGACACTGGAGTGTCAGAAGGCATTTAATAGTTTGCAAGCTGCATTAACTACGACACCAGTTTTGGCAGTACCCTATTATGCCGAGCAATTTAAGTTGGCTGTTGACTCAAGTGATCTGGGCCTCGGGGCTGTACTGTTACAAGAAGATGGCACTGGAATTGAAAAACTGATAGGGTGTTTTTCATGGAAATTGAATGTACAGCAGAGAAGATATTCAGTGACTGAAAAGGAGACTTTGGGTTTGGTGTTAGCACTGCAGCATTTTGAGATTTATGTTGCAAACGATTTGTAAGAAACAATTTGTTTATACAGACCACAATCCTTTAAAGTTTATTGATGAATTTTAAGACAGAAGTGCAAGGCTATTCAGATGGAACTTATTACTGCAACCATTTAATCTACAGATTATACATGTGACAGGATGAGAAAATCTGATTGCAGGTGCATTGTCAATCATTGAGGCTTAAAGGGAAACTTGGACGTTTAAAAACCTGGACACTGGACTAGAATGATTTCTGTTGATCCCAAGGCTTTGTGTATATTTTGTTATGTTGATGCATGCATCTGGTAATGTAATAGTATAATAAGTATAGGAGGTAACGTAAGATGGGTTCAGAAAATGAAGCCGTCTTTTGAAATTATAATGGTTCACTTTTTAATAAGGAGGGGGATGTCAGGAAGACATAATTTTTATAATATTAGAATTTATTGCAAAGTAAAGTAAAAGTGGGGCGTGTGTGTGTGTTAGTTGAATTAAAGGCAGCTGGTCTGAAGGCTTTGATGCAACAGAAGATAAGCTAGGCTTGTATTTGTTAAGTAGGTAAACATAGAGGAAGTATTAGAAGATAAGCTGGGCTTGACATGTTAAGTAGTTAACTTGGGGGAAGTTTTAGGATGTAAGGTGTAAAGGGAACGATTAAATTTTTAAATAAACCAGACTAGCTTGAATTCAAAAGAGGGAGTGAAATATTACACCTAGCCAGGACAAGTTAAGAAACAGTGTGTTTATTTTCCCCAGAGATTACTGGTAAAATTGGTACTATGATAGATTTTTATTATTAGAGAGGTAAAGTCCAAAGACATAGTGAAGCAATGGGAATTAGCATTCAAAGGGGAAAATATGTATAAAGGAGAGAAGGTTATGTGTAAGGCCAGGCGATCTAAGATCTAAAACAAGTGTGAAAAATCCTCCATCTTCTACGCTGCAAGCTGCTGTCTACAAAAAGAACTGAAGTTAAGAAAACTCACTTTGAATTGGATTGTTCAGGGTATCATGTTTCTTTGTCTGGGTCCTTTTAAAATCCACGTGTCGCACTGTTGCCTCAACAAAAGTGTAACTGGAGATTAGATTAACTAGGGGATTTAGATGTTATCATAGTCGGACCGTCGGACTGTGCAGCGTACAGTGCGCTGAGTTGTACGCACTGTCGGACTGTGCAGTGTACAGTGCGCTGAGTTGTGCGCACAGTCAGACTGCGTGGTGTATAGTGCACTGAGTTGTACGCACAGTGGGACTGTGCGGTGTATAGTGCACCAATTTATGTACATAGTCGGACTGTATGCTGTATTGTGCGCTCGGTTGTATGCACAGTTGGACTGTGCAGTGTATTGTGCAGTGATTTGTACACAGTAGGATTATGCGGTACATTGTGCTATGATTTGCAAACACAATCGGATTGTATGGTGCATAGTATGCTGCATTGTGCACAGAGTCGGATTGTGCAGTGTTTTGTGCGCTGTGTTGTATGCACAGTTGGACTGTGTGGTGTTAGTGTGCTGAGTTATATGCACAGTCGGACTGTGCGGTGCGCGGTGTGTTGGTTTGTATGCACCGTCGGACTGTGCAGTGTACAGTGCGCTGAGTTGTACGCACCGTCGGATTGTGCAGTGTATTGTGTGCTGTGTTGTATGCACAATTGGACTGTGGGGTGTTAGTGTGCTGAGTTATATGCACAGTCGGACTGTGCGGTGCGTGGTGCGTTGGGTTGTATGCACCGTTGGACTGTGCAGCGTATAGTGCGCTGAGTTGTACACACTGTCGGACTGTGCAGCGTACAGTGCGCTGAGTTGTACGCACCATCGGACTGTGCAGTGTACAGTGCGCTGAGTTGTCCGCACCGTCGGACTGTGCAGTGTACAGTGCGCTGAGTTGTACGCACCGTCGGACTGTGCAGTGTACAGTGCGCTGAGTTGTCCGCACCGTCGGACTGTGCAGTGTATTGTGCAGTGATTTGTACACTGTAGGATTATGCGGTACATTGTGCTGTGATTTGCAAACACAATCGGATTGTATGGTGCATAGTATGCTGCATTGTGCACAGAGTCGGATTGTGCAGTGTTTTGTGCGCTGTGTTGTATGCACAGTTGGACTGTGTGGTGTTAGTGTGCTGAGTTATATGCACAGTCGGACTGTGCGGTGCGCGGTGTGTTGGTTTGTATGCACCGTCGGACTGTGCAGTGTACAGTGCGCTGAGTTGTACGCACCGTCGGATTGTGCAGTGTATTGTGTGCTGTGTTGTATGCACAATTGGACTGTGGGGTGTTAGTGTGCTGAGTTATATGCACAGTCGGACTGTGCGGTGCGTGGTGCGTTGGGTTGTATGCACCGTTGGACTGTGCAGCGTATAGTGCGCTGAGTTGTACGCATCGTCGGACTGTGCAGCGTACAGTGCGCTGAGTTGTATGCACCGTCGGACTGTGCAGCGTACAGTGCGCTGAGTTGTACGCACTGTCGGACTGTGCAGTGTACAGTGCGCTGAGTTGTGCGCACAGTCAGACTGCGTGGTGTATAGTGCACTGAGTTGTACGCACAGTGGGACTGTGCGGTGTATAGTGCACCAATTTGTGTACATAGTCGGACTGTATGCTGTATTGTGCGCTCGGTTGTATGCACAGTTGGACTGTGCAGTGTATTGTGCAGTGATTTGTACACAGTAGGATTATGCGGTACATTGTGCTGTGATTTGCAAACACAATCGGATTGTATGGTGCATAGTATGCTGCATTGTGCACAGAGTCGGATTGTGCAGTGTTTTGTGCGCTGTGTTGTATGCACAGTTGGACTGTGTGGTGTTAGTGTGCTGAGTTATATGCACAGTCGGACTGTGCGGTGCGCGGTGTGTTGGTTTGTATGCACCGTCGGACTGTGCAGTGTACAGTGCGCTGAGTTGTACGCACCGTCGGATTGTGCAGTGTATTGTGTGCTGTGTTGTATGCACAATTGGACTGTGGGGTGTTAGTGTGCTGAGTTATATGCACAGTCGGACTGTGCGGTGCGTGGTGCGTTGGGTTGTATGCACCGTTGGACTGTGCAGCGTATAGTGCGCTGAGTTGTACACACTGTCGGACTGTGCAGCGTACAGTGCGCTGAGTTGTACGCACCATCGGACTGTGCAGTGTACAGTGCGCTGAGTTGTCCGCACCGTCGGACTGTGCAGTGTACAGTGCGCTGAGTTGTACGCACCGTCGGACTGTGCAGTGTACAGTGCGCTGAGTTGTCCGCACCGTCGGACTGTGCAGTGTACAGTGCGCTGAGTTGTCCGCACCGTCGGACTGTGCAGTTATAGTGTGCTGATTTTGCACACAGTCGGACTGCGTGGTGTATAGTGCACTGAGTTGTACGCACAGTGGGACTGTGCGGTGTATAGTGCACCAATTTGTATACATAGTCGGACTGTATGGTGTATTGTGCGCTCGGTTGTATGCACAGTTGGACTGTGCGGTGTATTGTGCAGTGATTTGTACACAGTAGGATTATGCGGTACATTGTGCTGTGATTTGCAAACACAATCGGATTGTATGGTGCATAGTATGCTGCGCTGTGTGCAGAGTCGGATTGTGCAGTGTATTGTGCGCTGTGTTGTATGCACAGTTGGACTGTATGGTGTTAGTGTGCTCAGTTATATGCATAGTCGGACTGTGTGGTGCGTGGTGCGTTGGGTTGTATGCACCGTCGGACTGTGCAACGTGTAGTGCACAGAGTTGTACGCACCGTCGGACTGTGCAGCGTGTAGTGCGCAGAGTTGTACGCACCGTGGGACTGTGCAGCGTGTAGTGCGCAGAGTTGTACGCACCATCGGACTGTGCAGTGTATAGTGCGCTGAGTTGTACGCACCATCGGACTGTGCAGCGTGTAGTGCGCAGAGTTGTACGCACCATCGGACTGTGCAGTATATAGTGCGCTGAGTTGTACGCACCGTCGGACCGTGCAGTGTACAGTGCGCTGAGTTGTATGCACCCTCGGACTGTGCAGCGTTTAGTGCTCAGAGTTGTACGCACCATCGGACTGTGCAGTTTGTAGTGCGCTGAGTTGTACGCACCATCGGACTGTGCAGTGTACAGTGCGCTGAGTAGTACACACCGTCGGACTGTGCAGTATGTAGTGCGCAGAGTTGTACGCACCATCAGACTGTGCAGTGTATAGTGCGCTGAGTTGTACGCACCATCGGACTGTGCAGTGTACAGTGTGCTGAGTTGTACACACGGTTGAACTTTGATGTGATTTGTACACAGGGATGTGGGGATTCCATGATCGGGATCTGATGTTAAGGAAGGCCCTGTATTCATTGATGGAGAAAGGGGCGGAGAAGGAGGCTTTAAAGAGGAGGTGGCGGTGGCAACAAACCCAACAGAACAAGGAGGTAAATAACGAGCTGAACTCTGCAAACCCTTTCCTTTCTCTTTTCAACACTTCTTGCTCTTTGCCACTCACTTGCCTTGAGTCTGTGGAAGCCCCCTGCTCCTGGTCACTATCCTGAATGAGTTGTGTTGGAGCAAGGTGCAGGTGACTGCTTCACCGATCTCTGTGACTGCCCAGTCTCTTTCCTTTACAGTCTGGTCTGGTTTACACAGAGGAGGAATGGCAAAAGGAATGGAACGAGTTGATAAAACTGGCATCCAGTGAGCCTCGTATTCATTATGGAACCAACGGAAGTGGCTGTGGAGGGTAAGAGGAAAGGGGCAGGAGGGGAGGGTAAGAGGAAAGGGGCAGGAGGGGAGGGTAAGAGGAAAGGGGCAGGAGGGGAGGGTAAGAGGAACGGGGCAGGAGGGGAGGGTAAGAGGAAAGGGGCAGGAGGGGAGGGTAAGAGGAAAGGGGCAGGAGGGGAGGGTAAGGGGAAAGGGGCAGGAGGGGAGGGTAAGAGGAAAGGGGCAGGAGGGGAGGGTAAGAGGAACGGGGCAGGAGGGGAGGGTAAGAGGAAAGGGGCAGGAGGGGAGGGTAAGAGGAAAGGGGCAGGAGGGGAGGGTAAGAGGAAAGGGGCAGGAGGGGAGGGTAAGAGGAAAGGGGCAGGAGGGGAGGGTAAGAGGAACAGGGCAGGAGGGGAGGGTAAGGGGAAAGGGGCAGGAGGGGAGGGTAAGAGGAAAGGGGCAGGAGGGGAGGGTAAGAGGAACGGGGCAGGAGGGGAGGGTAAGAGGAAAGGGGCAGGAGGGGAGGGTAAGAGGAAAGGGGCAGGAGGGGAGGGTAAGAGGAAAGGGGCAGGAGGGGAGGGTAAGAGGAAAGGGGCAGGAGGGGAGGGTAAGAGGAACAGGGCAGGAGGGGAGGGTAAGAGGAAAGGGGCAGGAGGGGAGGGTAAGAGGAAAGGGGCAGGAGGGGAGGGTAAGAGGAAAGGGGCAGGAGGGGAGGGTAAGAGGAAAGGGGCAGGAGGGGAGGGTAAGAGGAAAGGGGCAGGAGGGGAGGGTAAGAGGAAAGGGGCAGGAGGGGAGGGTAAGAGGAAAGGGGCAGGAGGGGAGGGTAAGAGGAAAGGGGCAGGAGGGGAGGGTAAGAGGAAAGGGGCAGGAGGGGAGGGTAAGAGGAAAGGGGCAGGAGGGGAGGGTAAGAGGAACAGGGCAGGAGGGGAGGGTCAGAGGAACAGGGCAGGAGGGGAGGGTAAGAGGAAAGGGGCAGGAGGGGAGGGTAAGAGGAAAGGGGCAGGAGGGGAGGGTAAGAGGAAAGGGGCAGGAGGGGAGGGTAAGGGGAAAGGGGCAGGAGGGGAGGGTAAGAGGAAAGGGGCAGGAGGGGAGGGTAAGAGGAAAGGGGCAGGAGGGGAGGGTAAGAGGAAAGGGGCAGGAGGGGAGGGTAAGAGGAACAGGGCAGGAGGGGAGGGTCAGAGGAACAGGGCAGGAGGGGAGGGTCAGAGGAACAGGGCAGGAGGGGAGGGTAAGAGGAAAGGGGCAGGAGGGGAGGGTAAGAGGAAAGGGGCAGGAGGGGAGGGTAAGAGGAAAGGGGCAGGGGTTTTCAGAGAGAGAACAGGTTGTGGAGATACGAGAAGAAAATCCATCTAGCTACTATTGTGGAATTACTGGAATCTTCCACCCACAGGAAAGAGAGGTTTTAAGTGTTGTTCCTTTCAGGCTAGGAGCTATTCAGCTGCACTGCTCCTCACACAAACGTGGTCACCTGGTCAGGCACGGATTAAAAAGCTGTTGTCAGGCATCTCCCTTGGTCCAGGACTCCTTTCCGGCACCATCATGTCTTTCATAGCATACTCAGTTCCAGGACTGCAACATTGTACATGTCTCTCATCCTGTTCCAGTGGACATGCCTTTACAAACTACAGCCATTCTAAGCCTAATCCACAGTCCTATAGAAAATAAAAAGATATGTTCCTTACAATATAGAGAATGGCAGAGAATGACTATAAGGTTAGTCAGGAGAAAAAATTAGAATATGAAAGGAAGCTAGCTAGAAATGTAAAAACAGGTAGCAAGAGTTTCTACAGATATTTAAAAAGGATAAGAGTAAATAAAGTGAGTATTGGTTCTTTAGAGAGTGACAGCAGGGAGTTAATAGTAGATAAGGAAATGGTGGATGAAATGAACAAATATTTTGCTTCTGTAGAGGATACAAAAAACATCCAGTGATAGCTGTAAATCAGGAGGTGGAAGGGAGAGAGGAACTTGCTGAAATTACAGTCACTGGGGGAGCAATACTGAACAAACTGATGGAGCTGCGGGCTGACAAGTCTCCGGGTCCTGATGGACTTCATCCTAGGGTCTTAAAAGAGGTGGCTGATGAGCTAGTAGATGTGTTGGTGTTAATTTTCCAAATTCGCTAGATTCTGGAAAGGTTCCATCAGACTGGAAAGCAGCAAATATAACCCCTCTATTCAAGAAAGGAGGTAGGCAGAAAACAAGAAACTACAGGCCAGTTAGCTCGACATCTGTCATGGGGAAGGTGTTCGAATTGATCATTAAGGAGGTTATAGCTGGGCAGTTAGAGAAACTCAAGGCAATCAGGAAGAGTCAACATGGTTTTGTGAAAGGGAAATCATGTTTAACCAATTTATTGGAGTTCTTTGAAGGAGTAACTTGCACAGTGGATAAAAGGGAGCCTGTAGATGTACTTACTGTACTTGGATTTCCAGAAGGCATTTGATAAGGTGCCACATCAAAGGTTATTACAGAAAATAACAAGCTCATGGTGTAGGGAGTGACATATTAGCATGGATAGAAGATTGGCTGGCTGGCAGAAAGCAAACAGTATGCATAAATGGGTCTCTTTCTGATTGGCAGGATGTGACACGTAGAGTCCCACAGGGGTCTGTGTTGGGTCCTCAACTTTTTACAATTTACATCAATGACTTAGGTGAGGGGAATGAAGACATGGTAGCTAAATCTGCAGATGACACAAGGATAGGTCGGAAAGTATGTTGTGAAGAGGACATGAGTTGTAGAAGGATATTGATAGGTTGTGTGAAGGAGCAAAGATCTGGCAGATGGAGTTTAACGTGGGAAAATGTGAAGTTATTCACTTTGGCAGGAAGAATAAAAATGCAGAGTATTACTTAAATGGAGAACGGCTGCAGAATTCTGAGGTGCAGAGGGATCTGGGTGTCCTAGTGCATGAGTCAGAAAAAGTTAGTATGCAAGTACAGCAAGTAAGTAGGAAGGCTAATGGAATGCTATCCTTTGTTAGGAGAGGAATTGAACATTAAAGTAAGGATGTTATGCTTCAGTTATACAGGGCAATGGTGAGACCATACCTCGAGTACCATGTGCAGTTTTAGTCTCCTTATTTAAGGAAGGATGTAAATACGTTGGAGGCGGTTCAGAGGAGGTTTACTAGATTGATACCTGGAATGAGTGGGTTGTCTGATGAGGACAGGTTGGACAGACTGGGCTTGTTCCACTGGAGTTTAGAAGAGTGAGATGTGACTTGATTGAAGAATATAAGATCCTGAACGGCCTTGACAAGGGGAGGGAAGAGAGAGAGAGAGACGTCTCAGTGCTGGGGGGAGGGGAGAGAGAGCCCCGGACTCAGGGTGGGTGGGGGGGGGGGGTGGGGGGGGAAGAGGAGAGACCGGTCCCCAGTGAGAGGGGTGAGGGGCTGAGACTCAGCTGGTTTGATTCTGTTCTATTTTTATCTTTCAGGAGACTGGCAAATTCAACCTTCCCTGCACTTAACAGGCAAGTCTCTCTGGGGCAGACGTCCGTCTGGGCTGGGACTTCACTCTGAGATGGACGTCAGTCTGGGCCTGTCTGTGGGCGGGGCGGGGGGGGGCGCGGGGGAATAGGGGCCTGTCTGTGGGTGGATGATATTGGCCTGTCTGCGGGTGGGGGATAGGGCTTAAGGGCCTCTCTGGGGGTGTGGGGATGGAATAGGAGCTGGCCTGGAGTTGGGAGTGGGGGTGGGGGTTGGGGATGTGATATGGGTGTGTCTGGGGTTTTGGGGGTGGGGGTGTAAATGGGTCTGACTCAGTGGGGGGGTGGGGGTTATGGGTCTGTCTGTCTTTGGTGAGTGTGTTGTGAGAAGCTGTGATGCTGCAGGAGCAGAGGAGATGGTTTTGCTGATGTGACTTCCTTCCTGCCCTGTCTCCGATTATCCCACACTGGCACTGGTAGATGGGGAGAGTGCGGGGCACTCGTCATGAGCAGCGTTTCACTGTTGCTGCTTCAGTCCTGGGCCATGTGTACTGCTATCTGGATACAGAGACTGAGGGAGACAGTGGGGATGGGGAGGCTGCAGTTGGAGTCCTATTGTTAGGGATCCTGTCTGGTCTCGTGCTCCACAACTGGCATTGGAGGATCTGCCTGAGTTACCTTGGTGAGCACTTTGTAACCGTGTAACTGTGAGCTGGCTGTCTCCGTGGCCATGTTAACATGAGGGTTTTCTCTTGCAGTGTAGACAGCTCTGAGGAACCAGTGTATGAGAGTTTGGAAGAGTTCCACGTCTTCGTCCTGGCTCATGTGCTGCGAAGGCCAATCGTGGTCGTAGCGGACACCATGCTCAGGGATTCAGGCGGAGAAGGTGGGTGTGAACCATCGGTACTGCCCCACTGGAGTCCCAAAAACTGACACTGTCCCCATCAAGCACTCCCAGGACAGGTACAGCACAGGGTTAGATACAGGGTAAAGCTCCCTCTACACTGTCCCCATCAAACACTCCCAGGACAGGTACAGCACGGGGTTAGATACAGAGTAAAGCTCCCTCTACACCGTCCCCATCAAACACTCCCAGGGCGGGTACAGCACGGGGTTAGATACAGAGTAAAGCTCCCTCTACACTGTCCCCATCAAACACTCCCAGGACAGGTACAGCACGGGGTTAGATACAGAGTAAAGCTCCCTCTACACCGTCCCCATCAAACACTCCCAGGACAGGTACAGCACGGGGTTAGATACAGAGTAAAGCTCTCTCTACACTGTCCCCATCAAACACTCCCAGGACAGGTACAGCACAGGGTTAGATACAGAGTAAAGCTTCCTCTACACCGTCCCCATCAAACACTCCCAGGACAGGTACAGCACGGGGTTAGATACAGAGTAAAGCTCCCTCTACACTGTCCCCATCAAACACTCCCAGGACAGGTACAGCACGGGGTTAGATACAGAGTAAAGCTCCCTCTACACTGTCCCCATCAAACACTCCCAGGTCAGGTACAGCACAGGGTTAGATACAGAGTAAAGCTCCCTCTACACTGTCCCAGTATTCTGCCTCAGCATCTATTTCAGAGCAGCCTTCAGAGACGGGCGCTATACCTCTCCAGTTGTCATGTCTCTGATTCTCCCTTTCTAAGACACAGCAAATGCACACACAGCAGATACTGAGTCGAGACAGAGTGTGTCTCTTGGTTGGTGAGCCTTCCACTGGCGCAGACACATTTTGCCCTGCAGCCCAAGGCAGATCTGTGATGCTGCACACCACCCTCAACTCCTCCTCCTCCCTCAATTGCTGCACACCACCCTCAACTCCTCCTCCTCCCTCAATCGCTGCACACCACCCTCAACTCCTCCTCCTCCCTCAATCGCTGCACACCACCCTCAACTCCTCCTCCTCCCTCAATTGCTGCACACCACCCTCAACTCCTCCTCCTCCCTCAATTACTGCACACCACCCTCAACTCCTCCTCCTCCCTTAATTGCTGCACACCACCCTCAACTCCTCCTCCCCCTCAATTGCTGCACACCACCCTCAACTCCTCCTCCTCCCTCAATTGCTGCACACCACCCTCAACTCCTCCTCCCCCTCAATTGCTGCACACCACCCTCAACTCCTCCTCCTCCCTCAATTGCTGCACACCACCCTCAACTCCTCCTCCTCCCTCAATTACTGCACACCACCCTCAACTCCTCCTCCCCCTAAATTACTGCACACCACCCTCAACTCCTCCTCCTCCCTCAATTGCTGCACACCACCCTCAACTCCTCCTCCTCCCTCAATCGCTGCACACCACCCTCAACTCCTCCTCCTCCCTCACTCAATTGCTGCACACCACCCTCAACTCCTCCTCCTCCCTCAATTGCTGCACACCACCCTCAACTCCTCCTCCTCCTTCAATTACTGCACACCACCCTCAACTCCTCCTCCCCCTCCCTCAATTGCTGCACACCACCCTCAACTCCTCCTCCCCCTCAATTGCTGCACACCACCCTCAACTCCTCCTCCTCCCTCAATTGCTGCACACCACCCTCAACTCCTCCTCCCCCTCAATTGCTGCACACCACCCTCAACTCCTCCTCCTCCCTCAATTACTGCACACCACCCTCAACTCCTCCTCCCCCTCAATTACTGCACACCACCCTCAACTCCTCCTCCCCCTCAATTACTGCACACCACCCTCACCTCCTCCTCCCCCTCAATTGCTGCACACCACCCTCAACTCCTCCTCCTCCCTCAATTGCTGCACACCACCCTCAACTCCTCGTCCCCCTCACTCAATTGCTGCACACCACCCTCACCTCCTCCTCCTCCCTCACTCAATTACTGCACACCACCCTCAACTCCTCCTCCTCCATCACTCAATTGCTGCACACCACCCTCAACTCCTCCTCCTCCCTCAATTGCTGCACACCATCCTCAACTCCTCCTCCTCCCTCAATTGCTGCACACCACCCTCAACTCCTCCTCCTCCCTCAATTGCTGCACACCACCCTCAACTCCTCCTCCTCCCTCAATTGCTGCACACCACCCTCAACTCCTCCTCCTCCCTCACTCAATTGCTGCACACCACCCTCAACTCCTCCTCCCCCTCAATTGCTGCACACCACCCTCAACTCCTCCTCCTCCCTCAATTGCTGCACACCACCCACAACTCCTCCTCCTCCCTCAATTGCTGCACACCACCCTCAACTCCTCCTCCTCCCTCAATTGCTGCACACCACCCTCAACTCCTCCTCCTCCCTCACTCAATTGCTGCACACCACCCTCAACTCCTCCTCCTCCCTCACTCAATTGCTGCACACCACCCTCAACTCCTCCTCCTCCCTCACTCAATTGCTGCACACCACCCTCAACTCCTCCTCCTCCCTCACTCAATTGCTGCGCACCACCCTCAACTCCTCCTCCTCCCTCACTCAATTGCTGCACACCACCCTCAACTCCTCCTCCTCCCTCAATTGCTGCACACCACCCTCAACTCCTCCTCCTCCCTCAATTACTGCACACCACCCTCAACTCCTCCTCCCCCTCAATTGCTGCACACCACCCTCAACTCCTCCTCCTCCCTCAATTACTGCACACCACCCTCAACTCTTCCTCCTCCCTCAATTGCTGCACACCACCCTCAACTACTCCTCCTCCCTCAATTGCTGCACACCACCCTCAACTCCTCCTCCCCCTCAATTGCTGCACACCACCCTCAACTCCTCCTCCCCCTTAATTGCTGCACACCACCCTCAACTCCTCCTCCTCCCTCAATTGCTGCACACCACCCTCAACTCCTCCTCCTCCCCCTCAATTGCTGCACACCACCCTCAACTCCTCCTCCTCCCTCAATTGCTGCACACCACCCTCAACTCCTCCTCCCTCAATTGCTGCACACCACCCTCAACTCCTCCTCCTCCCTCAATTGCTGCACACCACCCTCACCTCCTCCTCCTCCCTCACTCAATTGCTGCACACCACCCTCAACTCCTCCTCCTCCCTCACTCAATTGCTGCAACCACTCTCAACTCCTCCTCCTCCCTCCCTCAATTGCTGCATACCACCCTCAACTCCTCCTCCTCCCTCACTCAATTGCTGCACACCACCCTCAACTCCTCCTCCCCGTCCCTCAATTGCTGCACACCACCCTCAACTCCTCCTCCCCCTCCCTCAATTGCTGCACACCACCCTCAACTCCTCCTCCCTCAATTGCTGCACACCACCCTCAACTCCTCCTCCTCCCCCTCAATTGCTGCACACCACCCTCAACTCCTCCTCCTCCCTCAATTGCTGCACACCACCCTCAACTCCTCCTCCCTCAATTGCTGCACACCACCCTCAACTCCTCCTCCTCCCTCAATTGCTGCACACCACCCTCACCTCCTCCTCCTCCCTCACTCAATTGCTGCACACCACCCTCAACTCCTCCTCCTCCCTCACTCAATTGCTGCAACCACTCTCAACTCCTCCTCCTCCCTCCCTCAATTGCTGCATACCACCCTCAACTCCTCCTCCTCCCTCACTCAATTGCTGCACACCACCCTCAACTCCTCCTCCCCGTCCCTCAATTGCTGCACACCACCCTCAACTCCTCCTCCCTCTCCCTCAATTGCTGCACACCACCCTCACCTCCTCCTCCCCCTCAATTGCTTGATGGGCAGAGGGCCCCTCCCACTGAAGGAGCAGTGGCAGGGGGGAAGGGTGGAGAGCCGACACTGTTGTCCTGTCATTTTCTCTCTCTTACTGTGTGTCTAGCTGCACTGACTGAGACTTGCTCTGCTTGGTTTACAGCCTTTGCCCCAATACCATTTGGTGGGATTTACCTGCCTCTGGAGGTTCCAGCAAACAAATGCCACCGATCTCCACTGGTACTGGCCTATGATCAGGCTCACTTCTCAGCTCTCGTCTCCATGGAACAGAGAGAGTCCAGCAAAGAACAAGGTACTGACATAGGAATCCTTACACCGTGCTGTTACTGTCCAATTCACAGGGAGCTTTTTCCCTGGTACCCTGCGGCCAGTATTTAACCCTCAACAAACGTCAGTAAAGCAATTGCTCTCATCATAATCTGCTTGTTATTTGAAGGATTTCACCCACCACAAATTGGCTGCCACATTCCCTACATGGTAGAAGTAACTACATTTCGAAATGTAAGTTTCAGTGGCTGTGAAGCACTTTGGGATGTCCTGAGGAGGTGAATGGTGCTATATAACTGCAAGTTCTTTCCTTTCTAGTCTGTCAGTTATGATTTGGGCTTGTGGATTGTATCAGTCAGCAAGCAGCTTCTAAACGCCTCCGTCATAGTTCAGCCAGTTTCTAACAATTCCTCACTTTTTCAGCTGTGATTCCTCTGACTGATTCCGAACACAAATTGCTTCCCGTTCATTTTGCGGTGGATCCGGGGAAGGATTGGGAATGGGGGCAGGATGACAATGACAATGTGCGATTGGCCAGGTAAGCTGGTGACTCTGAAGGTATACAAGATGTTCCCACACTGGCTGAGAATCTCTTGCTGTGTAAATTTGTGAAGGATTTGCTTGTCAGGGATTTGTCCCACTCAATGGGGTGAGACATTTCACCTGAGGTCACCAGACCAGGCTGCGTTTTTCCTGTGAGGTCATCCTAGGATGGGGAGGGCACAGTATAGGATTGGTGGTGGAGGGTAACTTGTTGGCCTCATACTCCTGGGTTCAGAGAGAGATCAGTTCCTGCTCCCAGTAAACACTGAGGCTGAGGACAAGGTTATGGCAGCTGAATCTCCAGTTAGTATTCACTGTCTCACCTTGTGTGTCAGATACAGTGAGCTCCAGAGGGTCATAGGTGCCCCTGGGAATGTTGACTTTCACCAGCCTGTGTCTTCGGTGTTCTCACTGGAGTTGGCGTCAATTCTCCAATTTGACACTGCCTTGTGTTTCCACAAGAAGCGACTGAGGACCTTCCTTGTTGGTCAAAGTACACCAAACCCCAGAGTATAGAGGAAGCGTGAGTGACTGCTTCTGAGAGGTCAAACATAACACACCAGGAATATCTATAAACCGCCACTGTGACCTGTAGACAACACTCACCACACTGGGAATGTCCATAAACCACCACTGTGATCTGTAGACAACAGTCACCACACCGGGAATCTCTATAAAACCACCGCTCTGACCTGTAGACAACACTCACCACACCGGGAATCTCTATAAAACCACCGCTCTGACCTGTTGACAACACTCACCACACCAGGAATCTGTATAAAACCACCACTGTGACCTGTAGACAACACTCACCACACCGGGAATCTCTATAAAACCACCTCTGTGACCTGTAGACCACACACACCGGGAATCTCTATAAAACCACCACTGTGACCTGTAGACCACACACACCGGGAATCTCTATAAAACCACCACTGTGATCTGTCGACCACACACACACACCGGGAATCTCCACATAATCCCGGTGGGACAGGTTTGTGTTTGTATTTGATTTCTGGTCTCAGTTGTGTCATTGGAGGTTTTGCATCGTCTCCCCTCTCCTTCCTCCTGTCTCAGGTAATTGTCATGTCTGCTTTTTCTCCAGTGTGACCCTGTCATTGGAAGCCAAGTTACACCTGCTGCACACGTACATGAGTGTGACCTGGATCCAACTGGCCTGTGAAACACAAGTAAGTTACTCCTATCGGGAAAGGGCAGCAACAGCACAATGTGACCCCCAGGCCCACCCCCCAGACCCCACTGTGATCCCCAGGCCCAACCCCTGGCCCACCCCCCTGACCCCACTGTGACCCCCAGGCCCACCCCCCAGACCCCACTGTGACCCCCAGGCCCACCCCCCAGACCCCACTGTGACCCCCAGGCCCACCCCCCAGACCCCACTGTGACCCCCAGGCCCACCCCCCAGACCCCACTGTGACCCTCAGGCCCACCCCCCAGACCCCACTGTGACCCCCAGGCCTGACCCCAGACCCCACTGTGACCCCCAGGCCCACCCCCCAGACCCCACTGTGACCCCCAGGCCTGACCCCAGACCCCACTGTGATCCCCAGGCCCAACCCCTGGCCCACCCCCCTGACCCCACTGTGACCCCCAGGCCCACCCCCCAGACCCCACTGTGACCCCCAGGCCCACCCCCCAGACCCCACTGTGACCCCCAGGCCTGACCCCCAGACCCCACTGTGACCCCCAGGCCCACCCCCCAGACCCCACTGTGACCCCCAGGCCTGACCCCAGATCCCTCTGTGACCCTCAGGCCTGACCCCCAGACCCCACTGTGACCCCCAGGCCCACCCCCTGGCCCACCCCCCAGACCCCACTGTGACCCCCAGGCCTGCCCCCCCCCCCAGACCCCACTGTGACCCCCACTGGCCCGCCCCCGGTCCACACTGTGGTCTATCCCCTTGATTAAAATTCTCATCCTTGTTTTCAAATCCCCCCATGGCCTCATCTTCCCTATCTCTGTAACCTCCTCCAGCCCCTACACCCCTCCCTATCTCTGTAACCTCCTCCAGCCCCTACACCCCTCCCTATCTCTGTAACCTCCTCCAGCCCCTACACCCCTCCCTATCTCTGTAACCTCCTCCAGCCCCTACACCCCTCCCTATCTCTGTAAACTCCTCCAGCCCCTACACCCCTCCCTATCTCTGTAAACTCCTCCAGCCCCTACACCCCTCCCTATCTCTGTAACCTCCTCCAGACCATACACCCCTATCTCTGTAATCTCCTCCAGCCCCTACACCCCTCCCTATCTCTGTAACCTCCTCCAGCCCCTACAACCCTCCCTATCTCTGTAACCTCCTCCAGCCCCTACACCCCTCCCTATCTCTGTAACCATCTCCAGCTGCTACACCCCTCCCTATCTCTGTAACCTCCTCCAGCCCATACACCCCTCCCTATCTCTGTAACCTCCTCCAGCCCCTACACCCCTCCCTATCTCTGTAACCTCCTCCAGCCCCTACACTCCTCCCTATCTCTGTAACCTCCTCCAGCCCCTACACCCCTCCCTATCTCTGTAACCACATCCAGCTACCTACACCCCTCCCTATCTCTGTAACCATCTCCAGCTGCCTACACCCCTGCCTATCTCTGTAACCTCCTCCAGCCCCTACATCCCTCCCTATCTCTGTAACCTCCTCCAGCCCCTACACCCCTCCCTATCTCTGTAACCTCCTCCAGCCCCTACACCCCTCCCTATCTCTGTAACCTCCTCCAGCCCCTACACCCCTCCCTATCTCTGTAACCTCCTCCAGCCCCTACACCCCTCCCTATCTCTGTAACCATCTCCAGCTGCTACACCCCTCCCTATCTCTGTAACCTCCTCCAGCCCCTACATCCCTCCCTATCTCTGTAACCTCCTCCAGCCCCTACACCCCTCCCTATCTCTGTAACCTCCTCCAGCCCCTACACCCCTCCCTATCTCTGTAACCTCCTCCAGCCCCTACACCCCTCCCTATCTCTGTAACCTCCTCCAGCCCCTACATCCGTCCCTATCTCTGTAACCTCCTCCAGCCCCTACATCCGTCCCTATCTCTGTAACCTCCTCCAGCACCTACCCCTCTCCGAGATCTCTGCACAATCCCCCGATTCCCATCGCTCCACCATTGGCGGCTGTGCCTGCAGCTGCCTGGGGCCCCTGAGCTCTGGAATTCCCTCCCTAAACCTCCCCACCCCTCTCTCTCTCTCCTTTAAGACAACGAAACACTTTGACCAAGTTTTTGGCCACCTGTCCTAACATCCCTTATGTGGCTCCGTGTTTAGTTAACGCTCTGCTAACGCACCTTGGGATGTTTTACTAAGTTGAAGGCCCTATATTAAGGTCAGGGAGACACTAGTGTTAGTGATAATGTTGCTAGACAAATCCTCCAGGGACCCGGGTTAATGCTCTGGGGACACGGGTTCAAATCCCAGCCACCAGCTGGTGGAATTTAAACTCAGTTAATAAACCTGGAATTGAAAAGCTCGTTTCAGGAATGGTAAGTGTGACACCCATCATCGATTGTTGTAATAACCCAATTACCCCGCCTGGTCTACAGGTGACTCCAGACCCACAGCCATGTGGCTGATCCTTAACTGCCCCTCTGAAATGATGTGGCAGGATAGGATAGGAACACAGGAGCAGGAGGAGGCCATTCAGCCCCTCGAGCCTGCTCTGCCATCCAACTAGACCATGGCTGATCTTCCACCTCAAGACCATCCTCCCACACTATCCCCTTATCCTGTGATGTCATTGGTATCTAGAAATCTATCAACCTCTGCTTTGAACATACTCGGTGACTGAGCCTCCACAGCTCCCTGGGGCAGAGAATTCCAAAGATTCACCAGCTGCTGACTGAAAAAATTCCTACTCATCTCAGTCCTAAATGGCTGACCTCTTATTCTGAGACTGTGTCCCCTGGTTCTAGACCCCCAACCAGGAGAAACATCCTTCCTGCATCTACCCTGTCGAGCCCTGTAAGGATTTTATACACTTCAACGAGGTCACCTCTCAGTCTGCTAAACTCTACAGAATACAGGCCCAGTCTCCTCAATCCCTCCTCATAGGACAATCCCGCCACCCCAAGGATTAATTAGTTTGGTGAACCTTTGTTGCACTCCCTCTATGGCCAGTATTTCCTTCCTTAGGTAAGGAGAACAAAACTGCACACAATACTCCAGCCTGGCTCTATACAATTGTAGCAAAAGCCACTCGAGGGCAATTAGGGATGGGCAACAAATGCTGGCCTAGCCAGCAATGCCCATATCCCATGAAAGAACAAATGCAAGGTGTTATTACTGATCCTGAGTTTATGTTTCAGGAGCAGAATAATCTTCCACTAATTACCTCAAACCTGTCATACTTCTGAATGCTTCTATCAGAGATCCCAGTCACCACCTCCACTCAAAGGGGTGTTTTTATATATTCATTCACGGGAAAAGAGCTTCGCTGGCTGGGCCCAGCATTTATTGCCCATCCCTAGTTGCCCCTTGAGAAGGTGGTGGTGAGCTGCTCTCTTGAACCGCTGCAGTCCCTGTGGTGTAGGTACACCCACACTGCTGTTAGGGAGGGAGTTCCAGGATTTTGACCCAGCGACAGTGAAGGAACAGCCGATATATTTCCAAGTCAGGGTGGTGAGTGACTTGGAGGGGAACTTCCAGGTGGTGGTGTTCCCATGTGTCTGCAGCCCTTGTCCTTCTAGATGGTAGTGGTTGTGGGTTTGGAAGGTGCTGTCTAAGGAGGCTTGGTGAGTTGCTGCAGTGCATCTTGTAGATGGTACACACACTGCTGCTACTGTGCGTGGATGCTGGAGGGAGTGAATGTTTGTGAATGTGGTGCCAATCAAGCAGGGCTGCTTTGTCCTGGATGGTGTTGAGCTTCTTAAGTGTTGTGAGAGCTGGACTCATCCAGACAAGTGGAGAGTATTCCATCACACTCCTGACTTGTGCCTTTTAGATGGTGGACAGGCTTTGGAGGGTCAGGAAGTGGGTTACTTGTTGCAGGATTCCCAGCCCCTGACCTGCTCTTGTAGCCACAGTATGTATATGGCTAGTCCAGTTCAGTTTCTGGTCAATGGTAACCCCCAGGATGTTGATAGTGGGGGATTCAGAGATGGTAATGCCATTGAATGTGAGGGGGGCAATGGTTAGATTCTCTCCTGTTGGAGATGGTCATTGCCTGACACTTGTATGGTGCAAATGTCACTTGCCACTTGTCAGCCCAAGCCTGGATATTGTCCAGGTCTTGCTGCATTTGGACATGGACTGCTTCAGTATCTGAGGAGTCGCGAATGGTGCTGAACATTGTGCAATCATCAGCGAACATCCCCACTTTTGACCTTACAAGGAACTCCTGCAGTGACATCCTGGAGTTGAGATGATTGACCTCCAACAACCACAACCATCTTGTGCTAGGAATGACTCCACCACGTCGAGAGTTTTCCCCCTGATTCCCATTGACTCCAGTTTTGTTAGAGCTCCTTGATGCCACACTCTGTCAAATGCGGCCTTGATGTCAAGGGCAGTTACTCTCACCTCACCTCGGGAGTTCAGCTCTGTTGTCCATGTTTGAACCCAGGTTATAATGATGTCAGGAGCCAAGTGGCCCTGGTGGAACCCAAACTGGGCGTCAGTGAGCAGGTTATTGCTAAGCAAGTGCTGCTTGATAGCACTGTTGATAACCCCTTCCATTACTTTACTGATGATATTTTATCCTTTTTATTTGAAAGAGGGAGAAGTTGAAGGAAAAGATTGATCTTTAAAGGAGAAAAATCTGTCATTGTTACATTGAATGTTAGTGGAGAAACAGGCCATTTGGCCCATCTGGCTGGTGCTGGCATTTCTGTTCCACACAAGCCTCCTCCCATCCCCTCTTCATCTCACCCCTTCAACATATTCTTCTATTTCTTTCTCCCCGCTGTGTTTATCCAGTTTCCCCCCTTTAGTGCATCTCTGCGATTCACCTCAACCACTCCTTGTGGGAGTGAGTCCCACATTCTCCTCACTCCCTGTGGGAGCGAGTCCCACATTCTCCCCACTCCCCGCGGGAACGAGTCCCACATTCTCCCCACTCCCCGCGGGAGCGAGTCCCACATTCTCCCCACTCCCCGCGGGAGAGAGTCCCACATTCTCCCCACTCCCCGCGGGAGCGAGTCCCACATTCTCCCAACTCCCCGCGGGAGCGCGTCCCACATTCTCCCCACTCCCCGCGGGAGCGAGTCCCACATTCTCCCCACTCCCCGCGGGAGCGAGTCCCACATTCTCCCCACTCCCCGCGGGAGCGAGTCCCACATTCTCCCCACTCCCCGCAGGAGCGAGTCCCACATTCTCCCCACTCCCCGCGGGAGCGAGTCCCACATTCTCCCCACTCCCCGCGGGAGCGAGTCCCACATTCTCCCCACTCCCCGCGGGAACGAGTCCCACATTCTCCCCACTCCCCGCGGGAGCGAGTCCCACATTCTCCCCACTCCCCGCGGGAGAGAGTCCCACATTCTCCCCACTCCCCGCGGGAGCGAGTCCCACATTCTCCCCACTCCCCGCGGGAGCGAGTCCCACATTCTCCCCACTCCCCGCGGGAGCGAGTCCCACATTCTCCCCACTCCCCGCGGGAGCGAGTCCCACATTCTCCCCACTCCCCGCAGGAGCGAGTCCCACATTCTCCCCACTCCCCGCGGGAGCGAGTCCCGCCTTCTCCCCGCGGGAGCGAGTCCCGCCTTCTCCCCGCGGGAAGCGAGTCCCGCCTTCTCCCCGCGGGAAGCGAGTCCCGCCTTCTCCCCGCGGGAGCGAGTCCCGCCTTCTCCCCGCGGGAAGCGAGTCCCGCCTTCTCCCCGCGGGAAGCGAGTCCCGCCTTCTCCCCGCGGGAAGCGAGTCCCGCCTTCTCCCCGCGGGAAGCGAGTCCCGCCTTCTCCCCGCGGGAAGCGAGTCCCGCCTTCTCCCCGCGGGAAGCGAGTCCCGCCTTCTCCCCGCGGGAAGCGAGTCCCGCCTTCTCCCCGCGGGAAGCGAGTCCCGCCTTCTCCCCGCGGGAAGCGAGTCCCGCCTTCTCCCCGCGGGAAGCGAGTCCCGCACTCTCCCCGTGGGAAGCGAGTCCCGCATTCTCCCCGCTCTCTGAGTAAAGAAGTTTCTCCTGAATTCCCCATCGGATTTGTTAGAGACTGTCTGAAATTGATGCCCTGCCCACCCCATTCTGGCCTGTCTTCCACAAGTGGAAACATCTTCTCTGCGTCCACTCCATTGAAACCTTTTCAGAATCTTAAAGACTCCATTTCACCTTTCAGTCTTCTCTATTAGAAGAACAATTTGGATTGAAGAAGCATCTTTAGTGTAATAAAACATCCCAAGCTGCTTCAAGGAGCATGTTAAAAGAGGGCTTAACACCAATACGGAAGGTACTGGACCAGATGAGGTGAAGCTTGGTCAAGGAGGTAGGTTTTAGGGAGCATCTTAAGGTAGGCAAGTGCGGTGGAGAAGAGGAGAGGTGTAGCCAGGGGATTTCAGAGCTTGGGGCCTGGGTCAGAGATATGCAGGTAAAACAAACAACTAGGAAGGCAAATGGTAGGCTGATCTTTATTTCAAAGGGGACTTACCCAGCATTCGCACAGATGCTGGGAAGGTGAACTCAGCAGGTCAGGCAGTATCTGTGGAGAGAGAAACAGAGTTAATGTTTCAGGTGCTGGCAAATGTTAGGGCTGAGCATCCATGGTGAAGCGGAGCTGGCTCGGGCTGAATAAACGCATTTCTTGCCATCGACTCAATGTTTTTCTCCATTTGCCCAGCCTTTCCCCACCTCCGTCTGTCCGTGTCCTCATGCCCTCCTTCACTTCAACCGTTCCCAATTTCCTGACCAGACCTTCACCCCCTCAGCTCGGACCCCAATCTCTCTACGTTTCCCTTCCCCACCCAGACAAGCTGAGGCCTCTCTGCTTCTTCCCCGAGGGGGACCAGCGCTGTCCCCCGCCTCAATGTGCAGGCTCCCAGGGGGGCGGTGTGCAATGGCCCTCGCTGAGTCGCTCACCGGGAGAGCTGGTGCAGAAAAGCTGAGCCCAATGGCCTCCTTCTGTGCTGTAATAATTCTGCGATTGCAGATCAGCCGAGATCTCAGTGAATGGGGGGAGTGCTTTGAGGGGTCGCTTGGCCCTCTCCTCTATTGCTTCTATTCTTAAGAGAGCTGAAGCCTGCTCAGTGTCTCCTGTTAGCTGTGGCCTTGTTTTCTGGTGCGGGTGTTGTAACTGGGCTCTGGGTTTTGTTGCAGCACGCTCCCCTGGCGCAGCCCGAGTCTCCCAGTGCCTCCGGAGGGGACGATGCACGCTCGGTGGCGGAGTCTGGCGAGTCAGACAAAGAGTCGGTGTGCAGCAGCTCCAATGGCAACAGTAACAAAGAGAAAGCCAAGAGGGAGAAGGAGAAGAGGAGGGCAGAGTCCGTGGCCAATAAACTGGGCAGCTTTGGGAAGAGTCTGGGCAGCAAGCTGAAGAAGAATATGGGCTTTATCCACAGCAAGGGCAGCAAAGCGAGCGGGCCGAATGGCACCCTGGAAAAGAGCAGGAAGAAAGGCTCTTTGAAGTCACAAAAAGGGTGCAGGGAGAGCAGCCTGGCAGACAGCAGCTCGCCTGGAGACAGAGCCGGGGGAACCCTGCTGAAATCGCAGCCTGCAGACCCCTACAAATACAGCAACGACGTCAAACTGAGTCTCAGCATCCTCCGGGCAGCCATGCAGGGAGAACGCAAGTTCATCTTCACCGGGCTGCTCACCACCAGCCACCGGCACCCCTACCAGGAGGAAATGATCCAGCGGTACCTGTCTGACGCTGAGGAGCGCTACTTTGCCGAGCAGGAGCAGAAGGAAGTGGGCAAGAAAGGGCCGTCGGACAGCAGCAGGGTCAAGAAAGCCGATCAGGATCTGTCTGCTCAGGCGAGGTTTGACTCTCAGGAGCAGTTGGCTGAGGACTCTCAGAGCGAGCTCCCCGTCAACCCTTACAGCCCCTCAGCCCAGGGCTACAGCAGTCAGGGGGGGCCACCATCCCTGGCGGCTAGACTTCCCAGCTACCACAATCCCCCCTTCACCAGCCTGGTCTCCATCCCCCGACCCAGCCTGGTCACAGCGGAAATGAACTCTCAGCCGCCCAGCTACAAGGAGAGCAGGCGCCAGGTGGCTGGTGGCTCCTACAACAGCCTGCCCTCCTACGCGACCCTGCCCAGGCACTGCGGGCAAGGACACTCAGCCACAGGCACCCCCGCCCACTCCTCCTGCCACCCCCCCCCCACCGAGGCAGAGGAGCCTGCCGAATACCCCACCTCCTCCTGCAACAGCTCCTACCACAGTTTCAGCAACGGCTTCACGGAGCAATCCGAATGCCTGGGGCCCGAGGGGTGCCAGGACCCCGGCAAGGGCAGGAACCTCTACTCCGTCCAGCAGACGCGGTGTCGCCAGACAAACTGCAACTTCTACGGCCACCCGGAGACAGGCAACTACTGCTCGTGCTGCTACAAGGAGGAGCTAAGGAAGAAGGACAGGGATCCCCCGTCGCACAGGTTCTGAGCTCAGCACCTTACCCTACAGCTTGGTGTGCGAGGGCAGCATCACCAGGTGGCTGATGGATTGAAGTTGCTCCTGGATCGAGGGCGTTGAGGAGGAAGGTCCTCACAGCTTGCACTGTGCTAAAGGTCCAGGCAGGAGGCAGCTCAAGACCTGAGAGTCCCGATTAGGAGAGAGTACAAGTTTCTAAACTCTTTTTTTCCTTTTTATATTGCCTCATTTTATCTCTTCACCAGCGACCACCCCACCCCCCCCACCCCCCCAACCACACACACACACACACACACACTCCTGGCCTAATATTTCCCAGAAATGTTGGTTGATATTTTTGGTTTTCTGAGCATCAAGCGACACATAAGGTAAAGGCTGTTAGCATTTTGCTCCAATTGTCTCCTTCCCAAACACCCCTCAAGGAGTGTGAATTGCCACATTACCATCTCCCCCACCTCAACCCTGAGAACAACACCCCCCCCCGCCCCCCTCCTCCTCCAGCAGCCTGAGGGAGGAACTCCGCACTCCGCACCCAGCCACATTTCCGAAAGGAATACCAGCTGTGGAGCGCTCCAGATGTACTCACCCTTCATGCAACCTTTGACTGACATGCCCCTAACTGCAGCCTCCTCATCCCCTGCAGCGTGCTCCACTGGGAGTGGGGGGTCTCCACGTGTCAATGCCATGTGGGAGACTGGGCTTCAGGACCCCAGACAGACAGAATTACAGCTTCCCAGGGAAGTGTGAGCAAGGAGTACAGTTAAACAGGAAGCCAGAGTGCACGGGAACCCGGGATCAGACAGGCCTGCACATGTTCTGGGAGCTACGGGAGGATTACAATAATGGTGCAAGTGCAACACAGTGCGCAAGGACAGCGGCAGGGCGATACTAGAGGGGCTGGAGACTGCAGGTTAAATCCCGATGAAACATATCCTGTAATGGGCTCCTGGTCTCCATGTTGCTGTGTGGTGACAGTGATGTGTTAATGGGACTGGGAGTGATGACTCCATTAAACTGAGAGTTCACATCGGCAGCCTCTCCAGAAACACTGCTGTCTCCGTGGTGTTTTGTAGAGTAAATGTAAAATATGCAGAGGACTGTGTGTGTGTGTGTGTGTGTGTGTGTGTGTGTGTGTGTGTGTGTGTGTGTGTGTGTGTGTGTGTGTGTGTGTGTGTGTGTGTGTGTGTGTGTGTGTCCACCCTCTTCACACTCGTGTATGTGTGTGTGTGTCCATCCCCTTCACACTCGTGTGTGTGTCCATCCCCTTCACACTCGTGTGTGTGTCCATCCCCTTCGCACTCGTGTGTGTGTCCACCCCCTTCGCACTCGTGTGTGTGTCCACCCCCTTCACACTCGTGTGTGTGTGTGTCCACCCCCTTCACACTCGTGTGTGTGTGTGTCCACCCCCTTCACACTCGTGTGTGTGTGTTGTCCACCCCCTTCACACTCGTGTGTGTGTGTGTGTCCACCCCTTCACACTCGTGTGTGTGTGTGTGTGTGTGTGTGTGTGTGTGTGTGTGTGTCCACCCCCTTCATACTCGTGTGTGTGTGTGTGTTTGTGTCCACCCCCTTCACACTCGTGTGTGTGTGTCCACCCCCTTCACACTCGTGTGTGTTTCCACCCCCTTCACACTCGTGTGTGTTTCCACCCCCTTCACACTCTTGTGTGTCCACCCCCTTCACACTCGTGTGTGTGTGTGTGTCCACCCCCTTCACACTCGTGTGTGTGTGTGTCCACCCCCTTCACACTCGTGTGTGTGTGTGTCCACCCCCTTCACACTCGTGTGTGTGTGTGTCCACCCCCTTCACACTCGTGTGTGTGTGTCCACCCCCTTCACACTCGTGTGTGTGTGTCCACCCCCTTCACACTCGTGTGTGTGTGTCCACCCGCTTCACACTCCTGTGTGTGTGTCCACCCCCTTCACACTCATGTGTGTGTGTGTGTCCACCCCCTTCACACTCGTGTGTGTGTGTGTCCACACCCTTCACACTCGTGTGTGTGTGTCCACCCCCTTCACACTCGTGTGTGTGTGTCCACCACTTCACACTCGTGTGTGTGTGTCCATCCCCTTCACACTTGTGTCTGTGTGTGTGTGTGTGTGTGTGTGTGTGTGTGTGTGTCCACCCCCTTCACACTCGTGTGTGTGTGTGTCCACCCCCTTCACACTCGTGTGTGTGTGTGTCCACCCCTTCACACTCGTGTGTGTGTGTCCACCCCTTCACACTCGTGTGTGTGTGTGTCCACCCCCTTCACACTCGTGTGTGTCCATCCCCTTCACACTCGTGTGTGTATGTGTGTGTCCACCCACTTCACACTTGTGTCTGTGTGTGTGTGTGTGTGTGTCCATCCCCTTCACACTCGTGTGTGTGTCCATCCCCTTCACACTCGTGTGTGTGTGTCCATCCCCTTCACACTCGTGTGTGTGTGTCCATCCCCTTCACACTCGTGTGTGTGTGTCCATCCCCTTCACACTCGTGTGTGTGTGTGTCCATCCCCTTCACACTCGTGTGTGTCCATCCCCTTCACACTCGTGTGTGTCCATCCCCTTCACACTCGTGTGTGTGTCCATCCCCTTCACACTCGTGTGTGTCCATCCCCTTCGCACTCGTGTGTGTCCATCCCCTTCGCACTCGTGTGTGTCCACCCACTTCGCACTCGTGTGTGTCCACCCACTTCACACTCGTGTGTGTCTCCACCCACTTCACACTCTTGTGTGTGTCTCCACCCACTTCACACTCGTGTGTGTGTCCACCCACTTCACACTCGTGTGTGTGTGTCCACCCACTTCACACTCGTGTGTGTGTGTCCACCCACTTCACACTCGTGTGTGTGTCCACCCACTTCACACTCGTGTGTGTGTCCACCCACTTCACACTCGTGTGTGTGTCCACCCACTTCACACTCGTGTGTGTCCACCCACTTCACACTCGTGTGTGTGTCCACCCACTTCACACTCGTGTGTGTGTCCACCCACTTCACACTCGTGTGTGTGTGTCCACCCCCTTCACACTCGTGTGTGTGTCCACCCCCTTCACACTCGTGTGTGTGTGTGTCCACCCCCTTCACACTCGTGTGTGTGTCCAACCCCTTCTCACTCGTGTGTGTGTGTCCACCCCCTTCACACTCGTGTGTGTGTGTGTCCACCCCTTTCACACTCGTGTGTGTGTCCACCCCTTTCACACACGTGTGTGTGTGTCCACCCCTTTCACACTCGTGTGTGTGTGTCCACCCCTTTCACACTCGTGTGTGTGTGTGTCCACCCCTTTCACACTCGTGTGTGTGTGTGTGTCCACCCCTTTCACACTCGTGTGTGTGTGTGTGTCCACCCCTTTCACACTCGTGTGTGTGTGTGTGTCCACCCCTTTCACACTCGTGTGTGTGTGTGTGTCCACCCCTTTCACACTCGTGTGTGTGTGTCCACCCCTTTCACACTCGTGTGTGTGTGTCCACCCCCTTCACACTCGTGTGTGTGTGTGTCCACCCCCTTCACACTCGTGTGTGTGTGTCCACCCCCTTCACACTCGTGTGTGTGTGTGTCCACCCCCTTCACACTCGTGTGTGTGTGTCCACCCCCTTCACACTCGTGTGTGTGTGTGTCCACCCCTTCACACTCGTGTGTGTGTCCACCCCTTCACACTCGTGTGTGTGTGTGTGTCCACCCCCTTCACACTCGTGTGTGTGTGTGTGTCCACCCCCTTCACACTCGTGTGTGTGTGTCCACCCCCTTCACACTCGTGTGTGTGTGTCCACCCCCTTCACACTCGTGTGTGTGTGTCCACCCCCTTCACACTCGTGTGTGTGTCCACCCCCTTCACACTCGTGTGTGTGTCCACCCCCTTCACACTCGTGTGTGTGTGTCCACCCCCTTCACACTCGTGTGTGTGTGTCCACCCCCTTCACACTCGTGTGTGTGTGTCCACCCCCTTCACACTCGTGTGTGTGTGTCCACCCCCTTCACACTCGTGTGTGTGTCCAACCCCTTCTCACTCGTGTGTGTGTGTCCAACCCCTTCTCACTCGTGTGTGTGTGTCCAACCCCTTCTCACTCGTGTGTGTGTGTCCACCCCCTTCACACTCGTGTGTGTGTGTGTGTGTCCACCCCTTTCACACTCGTGTGTGTGTGTGTCCACCCCTTTCACACTCGTGTGTGTGTGTGTCCACCCCTTTCACACTCGTGTGTGTGTGTCCACCCCTTTCACACTCGTGTGTGTGTGTCCACCCCTTTCACACTCGTGTGTGTGTGTCCACCCCTTTCACACTCGTGTGTGTGTGTCCACCCCTTTCACACTCGTGTGTGTGTGTCCACCCCTTTCACACTCGTGTGTGTGTGTGTGTCCACCCCTTTCACACTCGTGTGTGTGTGTGTGTCCACCCCTTTCACACTCGTGTGTGTGTGTGTCCACCCCTTTCACACTCGTGTGTGTGTGTCCACCCCTTTCACACTCGTGTGTGTGTGTGTCCACCCCTTTCACACTCGTGTGTGTGTGTCCACCCCCTTCACACTCGTGTGTGTGTGTGTCCACCCCCTTCACACTCGTGTGTGTGTGTGTCCACCCCCTTCACACTCGTGTGTGTGTGTCCACCCCCTTCACACTCGTGTGTGTGTGTCCACCCCCTTCACACTCGTGTGTGTGTGTCCACCCCCTTCACACTCGTGTGTGTGTGTCCACCCCCTTCACACTCGTGTGTGTGTGTCCACCCCCTTCACACTCGTGTGTGTGTGTCCACCCCCTTCACACTCGTGTGTGTGTGTGTGTCCACCCCCTTCACACTCGTGTGTGTGTGTCCACCCCCTTCACACTCGTGTGTGTGTGTGTCCACCCCCTTCACACTCGTGTGTGTGTGTCCACCCCCTTCACACTCGTGTGTGTGTGTCCACCCCTTCACACTCGTGTGTGTGTGTCCACCCCCTTCACACTCGTGTGTGTGTGTCCACCCCCTTCACACTCGTGTGTGTGTGTGTGTCCACCCCCTTCACACTCGTGTGTGTGTGTGTCCACCCCCTTCACACTCGTGTGTGTGTGTGTGTCCACCCCCTTCACAGTCGTGTGTGTGTGTGTGTCCACCCCCTTCACAGTCGTGTGTGTGTGTCCACCCCCTTCACAGTCGTGAGTGTGTGTCCACCCCCTTCACACTCGTGTGTGTGTGTCCACCCCCTTCACACTCGTGAGTGTGTGTCCACCCCCTTCACACTCGTGTGTGTGTCCACCCCCTTCACACTCGTGTGTGTGTGTGTCCACCCCCTTCACACTCGTGTGTGTGTGTGTCCACCCCCTTCACACTCGTGTGTGTGTGTGTGTCCACCCCCTTCACACTCGTGTGTGTGTGTGTGTGTCCACCCCCTTCACACTCGTGTGTGTGTGTGTGTCCCCTTCACACGTGTTATGTGTGTCCCCTTCACACGTGTGTGTGTGTCCCCTTCACAACTGTGTGTGTCCCCTTCACACTGTGTGTGTGTGTCCCCTTCACACGTGTGTGTGTGTCCCCTTCACACGTGTGGTGTGTGTCCCCTTCACACGTGTGTGTGTGTGTCCCCTTCACACGTGTGTGTGTGTGTCCCCTTCACACGGTGTGTGTGTGTCCCCTTCACACGTGTGTGTGTGTTCCCCTTCACACGCGGGTGTGTGTGTGTATCCCCTTCACACGTGTGTGTGTCCCCTTCACACGTGTGTGTGTCCCCTTCACACGTGTGTGTCCCCTTCACACGTGTGTGTCCCCTTCACACGTGTGTGTGTCCCCTTCACACGTGTGTGTGTGTCCCCTTCACACGTGTGTGTGTGTCCCCTTCGCACGTGTGTGTCCCCTTCGCACGTGTGTGTCCCCTTCACACGTGTGTGTGTCCCCTTCACACGTGTGTGTGTGTGTCCCCTTCACACGTGTGTGTGTGTCCCCTTCACACGTGTGTGTGTGTCCCCTTCACACGTGTGTGTGTGTCCCCTTCACACGTGTGTGTGTGTGTCCCCTTCACACGAGTGTGTGTGTGTCCCCTTCACACGAGTGTGTGTGTGTCCCCTTCACACGAGTGTGTGTGTGTCCCCTTCACACGTGTGTGTGTGTCCCCTTCACACGTGTGTGTGTGTGTCCCCTTCACACGTGTGTGTGTCCCCTTCACACGTGTGTGTGTGTCCCCTTCACACGTGTGTGTGTCCCCTTCACACGTGCGTGTGTCCCCTTCACACGTGTGTGTGTCCCCTTCACACGTGTGTGTGTGTGTCCCCTTCACACGTGTGTGTGTGTGTTTGTCCCCTTCACACGTGTGTGTGTGTGTGTTTGTCCATTTCACACGTGTGTGTGTGTGTTTGTCCCCTTCACACGTGTGTGTGTGTCCCCTTCACACGTGTGTGTGTGTCCCCTTCACACGTGTGTGTGTGTCCCCTTCACACGTGTGTGTGTCCCCTTCACACGTGTGTGTGTCCCCTTCACACGTGTGTGTGTGTCCCCTTCACACGTGTGTGTGTCCCCTTCACACGTGTGTGTGTGTCCCCTTCACACGTGTGTGTGTGTGTCCCCTTCACAAGTGTGTCCCCTTCACAAGTGTGTGTCCCCTTCACACGTGTGTGTGTGTCCCCTTCACACGTGTGTGTGTGTCCCCTTCACACGTGTGTGTGTGTCCCCTTCACACGTGTGTGTGTGTGTCCCCTTCACACGTGTGTGTGTGTCCCCTTCACACGTGTGTGTGTGTCCCCTTCACACGTGTGTGTGTGTGTCCCCTTCACACGTGTGTGTGTGTGTCCCCTTCACACGTGTGTGTGTGTGTGTCCCCTTCACACGTGTGTGTGTGTCCCCTTCACACGTGTGTGTGTGTGTCCCCTTCACACGTATGTGTGTGTGTCCCCTTCACACGTGTGTGTGTGTCCCCTTCACACGTGTGTGTGTGTCCCCTTCACACGTGTGTGTGTGTGTCCCCTTCACACGTGTGTGTGTGTGTCCCCTTCACACGTGTGTGTGTGTGTGTGTCCCTTTCACACGTGTGTGTGTGTGTGTCCCTTTCACACGTGTGTGTGTGTGTTTGTCCCCTTCACACGTGTGTGTTTGTCCATTTCACACGTGTGTGTGTGTGTGTTTGTCCCCTTCACACGTGTGTGTGTGTGTGTGTTTGTCCCCTTCACACGTGTGTGTGTGTGTGTGTGTTTGTCCCCTTCACACGTGTGTGTGTGTTTGTCCCCTTCACACGTGTGTGTGTGTTTGTCCCCTTCACACGTGTGTGTGTGTTTGTCCCCTTCACACGTGTGTGTGTTTGTCCCCTTCACACGTGTGTGTGTTTGTCCCCTTCACACGTGTGTTTGTCCCCTTCACACGTGTGTGTGTGTCCCCTTCACACGTGTGTGTGTGTCCCCTTCACACGTGTGTGTGTGTCCCCTTCACACGTGTGTGTGTGTGTCCCCTTCACACGTGTGTGTGTCCCCTTCACACGTGTGTGTGTCCCCTTCACACGTGTGTGTGTGTCCCCTTCACACGTGTGTGTGTGTGTCCCCTTCACACGTGTGTGTGTGTGTGTCCCCTTCACACGTGTGTGTGTGTGTCCCCTTCACACGTGTGTGTGTGTCCCCTTCACACGTGTGTGTGTCCCCTTCACACGTGTGTGTGTGTCCCCTTCACACGTGTGCGTGTGTGTGTGTCCCCTTCACACGTGTGTGTGTCCCCTTCACACGTGTGTGTGTGTCCCCTTCACACGTGTGTGTGTCCCCTTCACACGTGTGTGTGTGTGTCCCCTTCACACGTGTGTGTGTGTGTCCCCTTCACACGTGTGTGTGTGTGTCCCCTTCACACGTGTGTGTGTGTGTCCCCTTCACACGTGTGTGTGTGTCCCCTTCACACGTGTGTGTGTCCCCTTCACACGTGTGTGTGTGTGTCCCCTTCACACGTGTGTGTGTGTGTGTGTCCCCTTCACACGTGTGTGTGTGTGTCCCCTTCACACGTGAGTGTGTGTCCCCTTCACACGTGTGTGTGTGTCCCCTTCACACGTGTGTGTGTGTCCCCTTCACACGTGTGTGTGTCCCCTTCACACGTGTGTGTGTCCCCTTCACACGTGTGTGTGTGTCCCCTTCACACGTGTGTGTGTGTCCCCTTCACACGTGTGTGTGTGTCCCCTTCACACGTGTGTGTGTGTCCCCTTCACACGTGTGTGTGTCCCCTTCACACGTGTGTGTGTGTGTCCCCTTCACACGTGTGTGTGTGTCCCCTTCACACGTGTGTGTGTGTCCCCTTCACACGTGTGTGTGTGTGTCCCCTTCACACGTGTGTGTGTCCCCTTCACACGTGTGTGTGTCCCCTTCACACGTGTGTGTGTGTCCCCTTCACACGTGTGTGTGTCCCCTTCACACGTGTGTGTGTGTGTGTCCCCTTCACACGTGTGTGTGTGTCCCTTCACACGTGTGTGTGTGTCCCCTTCACACGTGTGTGTGTCCCCATTCACACGTGTGTGTGTCCCCCTTCACACGTGTGGTCGTGTCCCCTTCACACGTGTGTGTGTCCCCTTGCACGACGTGTGTGTCCCCTTCACACGGTGTGTGTTCCCCTTCACACGTGTGTGTTTGTCCCCTTCACACGTGTGTCTGTCCCCTTCACACGTGTGTGTGTGTCCCCTTCACACGTGTGTGTGTCTGTCCCCTTCACACGTGTGTGTGTGTCCCCTTCACACGTGTGTGTGTGTCCCCTTCACGTGTGTGTCCCCTTCACACGTGTGTGTGTGTGTCCCCTTCACACGAGTGTGTGTGTGTCCCCTTCACACGAGTGTGTGTGTGTCCCTTCACACGTGTGTGTGTGTGTCCCCTTCACACGTGTGTGTGTCCCCCTTTCACACGTGTGTGTGTGTCCCTTCACACGTGTGTGTGTGTCCCCTTCACACGTGTTGTGTGTGTTTGTGTGTGTGTCCCCTTCACACGTGTGTGTGTGTGTGTCCCCTTCACACGTGTGTGTGTGTGTGTTTGTCCCCTTCACACGTGTGTGTGTGTGTGTGTTTGTCCCCTTCACACGTGTGTGTGTGTGTGTGTGTCCCCTTCACACGTGTGTGTGTGTGTGTGTGTTTGTCCCCTTCACACGTGTGTGTGTGTCCCTTCACACGTGTGTGTGTCCCCTTCACACGTGTGTGTGTGTGTGTCCCCTTCACACGTGTGTGTGTGTGTCCCCTTCACACGTGTGTGTCCCCTTCACACGTGTGTGTGTCCCCTTCACACGTGTGTGTGTCCCCTTCACACCTGTGTGTGTGTGTGTCCCCTTCACAGGTGTGTGTCCCCTTCACACGTGTGTGTCCCCTTCACACGTGTGTGTCCCCTTCACACGTGTGTGTGTGTGTCCCTTCACACGTGTGTCCCCTTCACACGTGTGTGTCCCCTTCACACGTGTGTGTGTCCCTTCACACGTGTGTGTGTCCCCTTCACACGTGTGTTTGTCCCCTTCACACGTGTGTGTGTCCCTTCACACGTGTGTGTGTGTCCCTTCACACGTGTGTGTGTGTCCCTTCACACGTGTGTGTGTGTCCCCTTCACACGTGTGTGTGTCCCTTCACACGTGTGTGTGTCCCTTCACACGTGTGTGTGTCCCTTCACACGTGTGTGTGTGTCCCTTCACACGTGTGTGTGTCCCTTCACACGTGTGTGTGTCCCTTCACACGTGTGTGTGTCCCTTCACACGTGTGTGTGTCCCTTCACACGTGTGTGTGTCCCTTCACACGTGTGTGTGTGTCCCTTCACACGTGTGTGTGTCCCCTTCACAAGTACGTGTGTGTGTCCCCTTCACACGTGTGTGTGTCCCCTTCACAAGTACGTGTGTGTGTCCCCTTCACACGTGTGTCCCCTTCATGTGTGTGTGTGTGTCCCCTTCACACGTGTGTGTGTGTCCCCTTCACACGTGTGTGTGTGTCCCTTCACACGTGTGTGTGTGTCCCCTTCACACGTGTGTGTCCCCTTCACACGTGAGTGTGTGTCCCCTTCACACGTGAGTGTGTGTCCCCTTCACACGTGAGTGTGTGTCCCCTTCACACGTGAGTGTGTCCCTTCCACGTGTTGTCCCCTTACAGTGTGTTGTGTGTCCCCTTCACACGTTGTGTGTGTGTCCCCTTCACACGTGTGTGTGTGTGTCCCCTTCACACGTGTGTGTGTGTCCCCTTTACACGTGTGTGTGTCCCCTTCACACGTGTGTGTGTCCCCTTCACACGTGTGTTTGTGTCCCCTTCATACTTGTTTGATGTGTCCCCCTTCATACTTGTTTGTTTGTTGTCCCCTTCATACTTTGTCGTGTTTGTGTGTCCCCTTCATACTTGTGTGGTTGAGTGTCCCCCTTCACACGTGTGTTTGTGTGTCCCCTTCACACGTGTGAGAGTGTGTCCCCTCTCACGGTGTGAGTGTGTGTCCCCTACACACGTGTGGAGTTGTTTCCCCTTCTCACGTAGTGAGTGTGTGTCCCCTTCACACGTGTGTGTGTGTGTGTCCCCTTCACACGTGCGTTTGTGTCCCCTTCACACGTGTGTGTGTCCCCTTCACACGTGAGTGTGTGTCCCCTTCACACGTGTGTGTGTGTCCCCTTCACACGTGTGTGTGTGTCCCCTTCACACGTGTGTGTGTGTCCCCTTCACACGTGTGTGTGTGTCCCCTTCACACGTGAGTGTGTGTCCCCTTCACACGTGTGTGTGTGTCCCCTTCACACGTGTGTGTCCCCTTCACATGTGTGTGTGTCCCCTTCACACGTGTGTGTGTCCCCTTCACGTGTGTGTGTCCCCTTCACACGTGTGTGTGTGTCCCCTTCACACGTGTGTGTGTCCCCTTCACACGTGTGTGTGTGTCCCCTTCACACGTGTGTGTGTGTCCCCTTCACACGTGTGTGTGTCCCCTTCACACGTGTGTGTGTCCCCTTCACACGTGTGTGTGTCCCCTTCACACGTGTGTGTCCCCTTCACACGTGTGTGTGTCCCTTCACACGTGTGTGTGGTCCCCTTCACTCTTGTTTGTTTGTGTCCCCTTTCATACCTTGTTGTGTTTGTGTGTCCCCTTCATACTTGTGTGTTGTATGTGTCCCCTTCAAAGCTTGGTGTTTGTGTCCCCTTCATCACGTGGTTGTGTCCCCTTCAGCACGTGTGTGTCCCTTCACACGTGTGTGTGTCCCCTTCACACGTGTGGTGTGTCCCCTTCACAAAGTGTGTGTGGGTCCCTTCTACACGTGGGGTGTGTCCCCTTCACACGTGTGTGTGTCCCCTTCACACGTGTGTGGTGTGTCCCCTTCACTCAGTGGTTGTGTGTGTCCCCTTCACACGTGTGTGTGTCCCCTTCACACGTGTGTGTCCCCTTCACACGTGTGTGTCCCCTTCACACGTGTGTGTGCCCTTCACACGTGTGTGTGTCCCTTCACACGTGTGTGTGTCCCTTCACACGTGTGTGTGTGTGTCCCTTCACACGTGTGTGTGTGTGTCCCTTCACACGTGTGTTTGTCCCCTTTACACGTGTGTGTGTGTCCCTTCACACGTGTGTGTGTCCCTTCACACGTGTGTGTCCCCTTCACACGTGTGTGTGTCCCCTTCACACGTGTGTGTGTCCCCTTCACAAGTACGTGTGTGTCCCCTTCACACGTGTGTGTGTCCCCTTCACAAGTACGTGTGTGTGTCCCCTTCACACGTGTGTGTCCCCTTCATGTGTGTGTGTGTGTCCCCTTCACACGTGTGTGTCCACTTCACACGTGTGTGTGTGTGTGTCCCCTTCACACGTGTGTGTCCCCTTCACACGTGTGTGTCCCCTTCACACGTGTGTGTGTGTGTCCCCTTCACACGTGTGTGTGTGTGTCCCCTTCACACGTGTGTGTGTCCCCTTCACACGTGTGTGTGTGTCCCCTTCACACGTGTGTGTGTGTGTCCCCTTCACACGTGTGTGTGTGTGTCCCCTTCACACGTGTGTGTGTGTGTCCCCTTCAGACGTGTGTGTGTCCCCTTCACACGTGTGTGTGTCCCCTTCACACGTGTGTTTGTGTCCCCTTCATACTTGTGTGTTTGTGTGTCCCCTTCATACTTGTGTGTTTGTGTGTCCACTTCATACTTGTGTGTTTGTGTGTCCCCTTCACACGTGTGTTTGTGTGTCCCCTTCACACGTGTGAGTGTGTGTCCCCTTCACACGTGTGAGTGTCCCCTTCACACGTGTGTGTCCCCTTCACACGTGTGTGTCCCCTTCACACGTGTGTGTGTCCCCTTCACACGTGTGTGTCCCCTTCACACGTGTGTGTTTGTGTCCCCTTCACACGTGTGTCCCCTTCACACGTGTGTGTTTGTGTGTCCCCTTCACACGTGTGTGTTTGTGTGTCCCCTTCACACGTGTGTGTTTGTGTGTCCCCTTCACACGTGTGTGTTTGTGTGTCCCCTTCACACGTGTGTGTGTCTCCCCTTCACACGTGTGTGTCCACTTCACACGTGTGTGTGTGTGTCCCCTTCACACGTGTGTGTCCCCTTCACACGTGTGTGTGTCCCCTTCACACGTGTGTGTGTCCCCTTCACACGTGTGTGTGTCCCCTTCACACGTGTGTGTGTCCCCTTCACACGTGTGTGTGTCCCCTTCACACGTGTGTGTGTCCCCTTCACACGTGTGTGTGTGTGTCCCCTTCACACGTGTGTGTGTCCCCTTCACACGTGTGTGTGTCCCCTTCACACGTGTGTGTGTCCCCTTCACACGTGTGTGTGTCCCCTTCACACGTGTGTGTTTGTGTCCCCTTCATACTTGTTTGTTTGTGTCGCCTTCATACTTGTGTGTTTGTGTGTCCCCTTCATACTTGTGTGTTTGTGTGTCCCCTTCATACTTGTGTGTTTGTGTGTCCCCTTCATACTTGTGTGTTTGTGTGTCCCCTTCACACGTGTGTTTGTGTGTCCCCTTCACACGTGTGTGTGTCCCCTTCACACGTGTGTGTGTCCCCTTCACACGTGTGTGTGTGTCCCCTTCACACGTGTGTGTGTGTCCCCTTCACACGTGTGTGTGTCCCCTTCACACGTGTGTGTGTGTCCCCTTCACACGTGTGTGTGTCCCCTTCACACGTGTGTGTGTCCCCTTCACACATGTGTGTGTCCCCTTCACACGTGTGTGTCCCCTTCACACTGTGTGTGCCCTTCACACGTGTGTGTGTGCCCTTCACACGTGTGTTTGCCCTTCACACGTGTGTGTGTGTGTGCCCTTCACACGTGTGTGTGTGTGTCCCCTTCACACGTGTGTGTGTATGTGTCCCCTTCACACGTGTGTGTGTGTGTGTCCCCTTCACACGTGTGTGTGTGTGTGTCCCCTTCACACGTGTGTGTGTCCCCTTCACACGTGTGTGTCCCCTTCACACGTGTGTGTGTCCCCTTCACACGTGTGTGTCCCCTTCACACGTGTGTGTCCCCTTCACACGTGTGTGTTTGTGTCCCCTTCATACTTGTTTGTTTGTGTCCCCTTCATACTTGTGTGTTTGTGTGTCCCCTTCATACTTGTGTGTTTGTGTGTCCCCTTCATACTTGTGTGTTTGTGTTTCCCCTTCACACGTGTGTTTGTGTGTCCCCTTCACACGTGTGTGTCCCCTTCACACGTGTGTGTGTCCCCTTCACACGTGTGTGTGTGTCCCCTTCACACGTGTGTGTGTGTCCCCTTCACACGTGTGTGTCCCCTTCACACGTGTGTGTGTGTCCCCTTCACACGTGTGTGTGTGTCCCCTTCACACGTGTGTGTCCCCTTCACACGTGTGTGTGTCCCCTTCACACGTGTGTGTCCCCTTCACACGTGTGTGTCCCCTTCACACGTGTGTGTGTCCCCTTCACACGTGTGTGTGTGCCCTTCACACGTGTGTGTGTGCCCTTCACACGTGTGTGTTTGCCCTTCACACGTGTGTGTGTGTGCCCTTCACACGTGTGTGTGTGTGTGCCCTTCACACGTGTGTGTGTGTGTCCCCTTCACACGTGTGTGTGTGTGTCCCCTTCACACGTGTGTGTGTGTCCCCTTCACACGTGTGTGTGTGTCCCCTTCACACGTGTGTGTCCCCTTCACACGTGTATGTGTGTGTCCCCTTCACACGTGTATGTGTGTGTGTCCCCTTCACACGTGTATGTGTGTGTGTCCCCTTCACACGTGTGTGTGTCCCCTTCACACGTGTGTGTCCCCTTCACACGTGTGTGTGTGTCCCCTTCACACGTGTGTGTGTCCCCTTCACACGTGTATGTGTGTGTCCCCTTCACACGTGTGTGTCCCCTTCACACGTGTGTGTGTGTGTGTCCTCTTCACACGTGTGTGTGTCCTCTTCACACGTGTGTGTGTGTCCCCTTCACACGTGTGTGTGTGTGTCCCCTTCACACGTGTGTGTGTCCCCTTCACACGTGTGTGTGTCCCCTTCACACGTGTGTGTGTCCCCTTCACACGTGTGTGTGTCCCCTTCACAGTGTGTGTGTGTCCCCTTCACACGTGTGTGTGTCCCCTTCACACGTGTGTGTCCCCTTCACACGTGTGTGTCCCCTTCACACGTGTGTGTCCCCTTCACACGTGTGTGTCCCCTTCACACGTGTGTGTGTCCCCTTCACACGTGTGTGTCCCCTTCACACGTGTGTGTGCCCCCTTCACACGTGTGTGTGTCGTCTTCACACGTGTGTGTCGTCTTCACACGTGTGTCCCCTTCACACGTGTGAGTGTGTCCCCTTCACACGTGTGTGTGTGTGTGTCCCCTTCACACGTGTGTGTGTGTCCCCTTCACACGTGTGTGTGTCCCCTTCACACGTGTGTGTGTCCCCTTCACACGTGTGTGTGTGTCCCGTTCACACGTGTGTGTCCCGTTCACACGTGTGTGTGTCCTCTTCACACGTGTTTGTGTGTGTCCCCTTCACACGTGTGTTTGTGTCCCCTTCACACGTGTGTGTGTCCCCTTCACACGTGTGTGTGTGTGTGTGTGTGTCCCCTTCACACGTGTGTATGCGTGTCCCCTTCACACGTACGTGTGTGTGTGTGTGTGTTTGTGTGTGTGTGTATGTGTGTATCCTACCCTTCACACTTGCTTACCACATACAGTGCTCTGTGCAGTTCTCCTCTCATGTTCATATTGGGCGGTTTCTGTTCAGGTCGTGGGGGCAATATTTGGTGCTAAAATTGTCATTAGCAAATGAAATTCCATGAGTCAGTGATCCCTGCTCCAAATATTCCCATGGAGATTCCAGGGAGCCCTGTTTCCAATCCACATTGAGCTGTCTAGTCAGTGGTTTGTGGGACTGGTGTGTGCTGTCCCTCCCTGGGTACCTGCTGTTCATGTTTGCTGCTTCATCCCCACTGTAGGTCCAAACTCTCACCACATGGCACTCTAATAAAAAGATGCCCTGTTAACAATTCACTTCAGAATTACCCAACTAGTGACACCCCAGTGTCCAGGGACATTGAAAAATGTTTTATTTAGAGTTTCTTAATTCTGCAGAAAATAAGTTTCTTTCCAGTTATTTAATTAAAATAAATATCAGCAATTAAACATTGAGAAACCGTGTCAGCCATGGCTAAGTGGGAAGCACTGTCGGAGGGTCAGTGCTGAGGGAGTGCCGCACTGTTGGAGGGTCAGTACTGAGGGAGTGCTGCACTGTCGGAGGGTCAGTACTGAGGGAACGCCGCACTGTGGGAGGGTCAGAACTGAGGGAGTGCTGCACTGTCGGAAGGTCAGTACTGAGGGAGCGCCGCACTGTCGGAGGGTCAGTACTGAGGGAGCGCCGCACTGTCGGAGGGTCAGTACTGAGGGAGCGCCGCATAGCTGAGCTTAAAGATTCCACCTGCAACTCTGTCTTCACAAGGCATCCCTGGGTGTGAAGGGGAGCGTTCCCTCAGACTGTGAGGTAGGAGGACAGCGTTCCCTCAGTCTGTGAGGTAGGAGGAGAGCGTTCCCTCGGTCTGTGAGGTAGGAGGAGAGCGTTCCCTCGGTCTGTGAGGTATGAGGAGAGCGTTCCCTCGGTCTGTGAGGTAGGAGGAGAGCGTTCCTTCGGTCTGTGAGGTAGGAGGAGAGCGTTCCCTTGGTCTGTGAGGTAGGAACAGAGCGTTCCCTTGGTCTGTGAGCTAGGAACAGAGCGTTCCCTCGGTCTGTGAGGTAGGAGGAGAACGTTCCCTCAGTCTGTGAGGTAGGAGAGCATTCCCTCGGTCTGTGAGGTAGGAGGAGAGCGTTCCCTCAGTCTGTGAGGTAGGAGGAGAGCGTTTCCTCGGTCTGTGAGGTAGGAACAGAGCGTTCCCTCGGTCTGTGAGGTAGGAACAGAGCGTTCCCTCGGTTTGTGAGGTAGGAACAGAGCGTCCCCTCGGTCTGTGAGGTAGGAGGGGAGCGTTCCCTCGGTCTGTGAGGTAGGAGGAGAGTGTTCCCTCGGTCTGTGAGGTAGGAGGAGAGCGTTCCCTCGGTCTGTGAGGTAGGAACAGAGCGTTCCCTCGGTCTGTGAGGTAGGAACAGAGCGTTCCCTCGGTCTGTGAGGTAGGAACAGAGCGTTCCCTCGGTCTGTGAGGTAGGAGGAGAGCGTCCCCTCGGTCTGTGAGGTAGGAGGAGAGCGTTCCCTCGGTCTGTGAGGTAGGAGGAGAGCGTTCCCTCGGTCTGTGAGGTAGGAGGAGAGCGTCCCCTCGGTCTGTGAGGTAGGAGGAGAGCGTTCCCTCGGTCTGTGAGGTAGGAGGAGAGCGTTCCCTCGGTCTCTCTCACCATTCTCCCTATAACACTAATCCTTATACGTCACTCTCCCCAGATTGTCCCTAACACACTCCACTACATCAGACCCGAACTGGGATGTCCTGAGTTAAAGGCGCTATCTAAATGTAAGCTATTGTTACGGAGCCTCCTGGGTTGGAGCCCGTTTGATAATGACAGGGCTACTCCGATGCCTGCAGGAGTCAACAGCTGGACATGTGGACAATCAGCTTGTGTGGATCAGAAACCTTTCATTGCAGCCGGCATCCTGGACGCTTTTCCACAATAGCCCTTTGGAAAGGCGGCTTGACTGTTCTCTGGGGGATGGTGGAATCAGGGAAGGGACGATTGATGTCATTTATTACCTCTGCTACCAGTGCTGAGTAAGGAAGGGGCAGGCTTGGCCCTCGAACAGATAATCCTGCCCTTTGTTTCAGAGAAGCGCAGGATACACTGGGTCAGTTTGCGATTTACAGTGTTCCGTGTCAAATTGTACAACCCGTGGCGCTGCCCCCAACACCACAGCCTCTTGGGGTACTCAACCCTCACTGCCTGCAGAGGAGGCAGTCCCTGCATGCACAGTTCAGCTTCCACACAGCTCTGCTTGGATAACTGAGGAGATCAATAAAGGGAGGTGGCATTGAGCAACAGAGAACTCGAGGCAGTCATGTGGGAGTTGTCGTTTTTATTGCTACTTTTGCGTCTGGAACAATTGAATGTTATTTTGAATACAGAGTGAGGGTGGGACTGAGAAGACCTGGAACCCTTGCGGGACAGAGAGTGTAGGACAATCGAGCCCTGGCCCCTCCTCCGTCTCCACGGTCTGTGGTAATTGATCCAGTTTGAAGGTCTGGCCCAGGGACCCTCCAGGGCCCTGGAGGAGCCATTGAAATCTGATGACATTTGGTGTTGAGAGAATTGTAAATTGACATTGTACGAAGTGAATCATTTTTTAAACCCTCTCACAAGCAGCTTGCCCCTTGCAGAAGTTCCCCATTTGCCTCTCCCTCACCTTCGCTGGAGGTGATTAAGACCGATGAGCATTGTGTTTATCTCTCTCTCTCAAGGTTTGAATAGTCCCAGTGTGCAACACACTCACCACCTTCTGTAAATTTTCAATGCTGTATGTTAGAGTTAGAATGTACAGAACATAGAACATTTCTTTATTCAAACTATTTTTGGAATAAACTGTAAAATGAATAAAGCTGTGCTTTTGTTTCTCAATTTTTGTAAAGGTGAAAGGCGAGGTGCAAGGGTTTGGCTGTGTCTGGCGCCGCAAGAGCTTTCAATCCTTGTAGAATCAGCAGCAATAGACAAGCCAGGACAAAAGATGTCCACAAATTCCTGCCACAGACCCCCAAATCAGCTATCTGGTCACAATCCTGTCATATTTTTCAAATGTTGAAATGTCGGACAGCGAGATCGAGCACCAGCCTGCAGCTAACAAGGCAGCATCCTAGTGCTTTAGTGCGTACCCCCTCCCAATCCCCAGAGAGCAGCAAGATCCCAGCCCCCCCCACCCCCCCTCCCCTGTTTGTGCTGCATCAAACAGAGTTTGAGCTGGGCAATCAGCCTGTGTACCTGCTCCTGATCCGCTCTGAGGGAGGGCAGAGCAGAGCACCTCCTTATACTGAGGGAGCTGGGGCTATGGTGTAGGTGCCGTCCCAAAGGGAGGGCACTGCCCGCTGGGCGGAGCTGTCTGTGAAATGGTCTCCGTTCAGTAGGATGTTAGCGTCTCCTTTCCAGTAACAGAGACCCGAAGCAAAACTGGGGAAGGGTCGACATTGAAAACCTCCAGAGAAGGGGATCCACAACAGGGTTTTCTTTATTTATGTTTTACTTAGGACAAACTGACTGACATTAAATAGCATAGCTCAGCAGTGTCCTCACTGGGAAGGTGTTGGTACTGCAGCCCACCCTGGACTGGATTCAACCCTTCCTGATCCAGCAGCGGAACAGCAGCACCTGGGGCTGTGTCCAGCATTGGCGCTGCCCTGGAGCAGAAAGCTGTCACTCACTGACCACTCCCTGTGTGACACACACTCACTCACTGACCACTCCCTGTGTGACATACACTCACTCACTGACCACTCCCTGTGTGACATACACTCACTCACTGACCACTCCCTGTGTGACACACACTCACTGACCACTCCCTGTGTGACACACGGTCACTCACTGACCACTCCCTGTGTGACACACAGTCACTCACTGACCAGTCACTGTGTGACACACACTCACTTACTGACCACTCCCTGTGTGACACACACTCACTCACTGACCACTCCCTGTGTGACACACACTCACTGACCACTCCCAATGTGACATGGTCACTCACTGACCACTCCCTGTGTGACACACACTCACTCACTGACCACTCCCAATGTGACACACACTCACTCACTGAACACTCCCTGTGTGACATACGGTCACTCAGTAAACACTCCCTGTGTGAGACACACTCACTCACTGACCACTCCCTGTGTGAGACACACTCACTCACTGACCACTCCCTGTGTGACACACACTCACTCACTGACCACTCCCTGTGTGACACACACTCACTCACTGACCACTCCCTGTGTGACAGACACTCACTCACTGACCACTCCCTGTGTGACACACACTCACTGACCACTCCCAAAGTGACACGGTCACTCACTGACCACTCCCTGTGTGACACACACTCACTCACTGACCACTCCCAATGTGACACACGGTCACTCACTGACCACTCCCTGTGTGACACACACTCACTCACTGACCACTCCCTGTGTGACACACGGTCACTCACTGACCACTCCCTGTGTGACACAGGGTCAGTCACTGCCAACTCCCTGTGTGACACAGGGTCACTCACTGCCCACTCCCTGTGTGACACAGGGTCAGTCACTGCCAACTCCCTGTGTGACACAGGATCACTCACTGACCACTCCCTGTGTGACACAGGGTCAGTCACTGACCACTCCCAGTGTGACATATGGTCACTCACTGACCACTGCCTGTCTGACACATCTGTCATTCACTGACCACTCCCAGTGTGACAAGTTGTCACTCACTGACCACTTCCTGTGTGACTCATTGATACTGACTGACCACTCCCTGTGTGATACAGGGTCACTCACTGACCACTGCCTGTCTGACACATCAGACATTCACTGCCCACTCCCTGTGTGACTCAGGGTCACTCACTGCCCTCTCCCTGTGTGACACAGGATCACTCACTGCCCACTCCCTGTGTGACACACGGTCACTCACTTCCCACTCCCTGTGTGACACATGGTCCCTCACTGCCCACTCCCTGTGTGACACCCGGTCACTCACTGCCCACTCCCTGTGTGACACAATCACTGACCACTTCCTGTGTGACACATTGGTACTCATTGACCACTCCCTGTGTGACACACGCTCACTCACTGACCAATCTCTGTGTGACACGTGGTCACTCACTGACCACTTTGTGTGACACGTTGTCACTCACTGACCACTTCCTGTGTGACAAGTCACTCACTGACCACTTCCTGAGTGACTCATTGTTACTCACTGATCACTCCCAGAGTGACACGCAGTCACTCACTGACCACTGCCAGTGTGACTCGTTGTTACTCACTAACCACTCCCAGTGTGATACACGGTCACTCACTGACCACTTGCTGTATGACTCATTGTTATTCACTGACCACTCCCTGTGTAACACAGGGTCACTCACTGCCCAATCCCTGTGTGACACAGGGTCACTCACTGCCCTCTCCCTGTGTGACACAGGGTCACTCGCTGCCCACTCCCTGTGTGACACAGGGTCACTCACTGACCACTCCCTGTGTGACACAGGGTCACTCACTGACCACTCCCTGTGTGTGACACGGTCACTCACTGACCACTGCCTGTCTGACACATCTGTCATTCACTGACCACTCCCAGTGTGACTCATCAATCACTGACCACTTCCTGTATGACTCATTGTTACTGACTGACCACTCCCTGTGTGACACAGGGTCACTCACTGCCTACTCCCAGTGTGACACACGGTCACTCACTTCCCACTACCTGTGTGACACATGGTCACTCACTGCCCACTCCCTGTGTGACACAGTCACTCACTGCCCACTCCCTGTGTGACACACAGTCACTCACTGACCGCTTCCTGTGTGACACATTGGTACTCACTGACCACTCCCTGTGTGACAAACGCTCACTCACTGACCACTCTCTGTGTGACACACGCTCACTCACTGACCACTCTCTGTGTGACACGTGGTCACTCACTGACGACTTTCTGTGTGACACGTCGTCACTCACTGACCACTTCCTGTGTGACACGTCACTCACTGACCACTTCCTGAGTGACTCATTGTTACTCATTGATCACTCCCAGAATGACACGCAGTCACTCACTGACCACTGCCAGTGTGACTCGTTGTTACTCACTAACCACTCCCAGTGTGATACATGGTCACTCACTGACCACTTCCTGTGTGACTCAATGTTACTCACTGACCACTCCCTGTGTGACACAGGGTCACTCACTGCCCACTCCCTGTGTGACACAGGGTCACTCACTGCCCACTCCCTGTGTGACACAGGGTCACTCACTGCCCACTCCCTGTGTGACACAGGGTCACTCACTGACCCTGCCCAGTGTCTGACACAGGGTCACTCACTGACCACTGCCTGTCTGACACATCTGTCATTCACTGACGACTCCCTGTGTGACACACGGTCACCCACTGCCCTCTCCCTGTGTGACAAAGGGTCACTCACTGACCACTCCCTGTGTGACACACAGTCACTCACTGCCCACTCCCTGTGTGACACATGGTCACACATTGACCATTCTCTGTGTGACACACGGTAACTCACTGACCACTCCCTGTGTGACACACGGTAACTCACTGACCACTGCCAGTGTGACGCACAGTCACTCACTGACCACTGCCAGTGTGACTCATTGTTACTCACTGACCACTCCCAGTGTGACACACGGTCAGTCACTGACCACTCCCAGTTTGACACAATGTTACTCACTGACCACTCCCAGTGTGAAACACGATCAGTCACTGACCACTCCCAGTGTGACATGCCGTCACTCACTGACCACTCTCTGTGTGACACGTGGTCACTCACTGACCACATCCTGTGAGACACGTCGTCACTTACTGACCACTTCCTGTGTGATTCATTGTTACTCACTGATCACTCCCAGTGTGACATGCAGTCACTCACTGACCACTGCCATTGTGACTCATTGTTACTCACTGACCACTCCCAGTGTGACACATGGTCACTCACTGACCACTCCCTGTGTGACACATGGTCACTCACTGCCCACTCCCTGTGTGACACAGGGTCACTCACTGACCATTCCCAGTGCGTGACAAGGTCACTCACTGACCACTGCCTGTCTGACACATCTGTCATTCACTGACCACTCCCAGAGTGACACGTTGTCACTCACTGACCACTTCCTGTCTGACACATCCGTCACTCACTGCCCTCTCCCTGTGTGACACAGGGTCACTCACTGCCCACTTCCTGTGTGACACAGGGTCACTCACTGCCCACTCCCTGTGTGACACAGGGTCACTCACTGCCCACTCCCAGAGTGACACGCAGTCACTCACTGACCACTGCCAGTGTGACGCACAGTCACTCACTGACCAATCCCAGTGTGACTCATTGTTACTCACTGACTACTACGAGTGTGACACACGGTCACTCACTGACCCCTTCCTGTGTGACTCATTGTTACTCACTGACCACTCCCTGTGTGACACAGGGTCACTCAATGCCCACTCCTTGTGTGACACAGGGTCACTCACTGACCCCTTCCTGTGTGACAAAGGGTCACTCACTGACTACTCCCAGTGTGACACAGGGTCACTCACTGACCACTCCCAGTGTGGCATATGGTCACTCACTGACCACTGCCTGTCTGACACATCTGTCATTCACTGACCACTCCCAGTGTGTCACCTTGTCACTCACTGACCACTTCCTGTGTGACTCATTGTTACTGACTGACCACTCCATGTGTGATACAGGGTCACTCACTGACCACTGCCTGTCTGACACATCTGTCATTCACTGACCACTCCCAGTGTGACAAGTTGTCACTCACTGACCCCTTCCTGTGTGACTCACTGATACTGAATGACCACTCCCTGTGTGATACAGGGTCACTCACTGCCCACTCCCTGTGTGACACAGGGTCACACACTGCCCACTCCCTGTGTGACACAGGGTCACTCACTGCCCTCTCCCTGTGTGACACAGGGTCACTCACTGACCTCTCCCTGTTTGACACATGGTCACTCACTGCCCACTCCCTGTGAGACACACGGTCACTCACTTCCCACTCCCTGTGTGACACATGGTCACTCACTGCCCACTCCCTGTGTGACACACGGTCACTCACTTCCCACTCTCTGTGTGACACAGGGTCACTCACTTCCCACTCCCTGTGTGACACACAGTCACTCAATTCCCACTCCCTGTGTGACACATGGTCACTCACTGCCCACTCCCTGTGTGATACACAGTAACTCACTGACCACTTCCTGTGTGACACATTGGTACTCACTGACCACTCCCTGTGTGACACACGCTCACTCACTGACCACTCTCTGTGTGACACGTGGTCACTCACTGACCACTTTCTGTGTGACACGTCGTCACTCACTGACAACTTCCTGAGTGACTCATTGTTACTCACTGATCACTCCCAGAATGACACGCAGTCACTAACTGACCACTGCCAGTGTGACTCGTTGTTACTCACTAACCACTCCCAGTGTGATACATGGTCACTCACTGACCACTTCCTCTGTGACTCAATGTTACTCACTGACCACTCCCTGTGTGACACAGGGTCAATCACTGCCCACTCCCTGTGTGACACAGGGTTACTCAGTGACCCCTCCCAGTGTCTGACACAGGGTCACTCACTGACCACTGCCTGTCTGACACATCTGTCATTCACTGACCACTCCCTGTGTGACACAGGGTCACTCACTGCCCACTCCCTGTGTGACACACGGTCACTCACTGCCCTCTCCCTGTGTGACAAAGGGTCACTCACTGACCACTCCCTGTGTGACACACAGTCACTCACTGCCCACTCCCTGTGTGACACATGGTCACACACTGACCATTCCCTGTGTGACACACGTTAACTCACTGACTACTGCCAGTGTGACGCACAGTCACTCACTGACCACTGCCAGTGTGACTCATTGTTACTCACTGACCCCTCCCAGTGTGACACACGGTCAGTCACTGACCACTCCCAGTGTGAAACACGATCAGTCACTGACCACTCCCAGTGTGACACGCCGTCACTCACTGACCACTCTCTGAGTGACACGTCGTCACTCACTGACCACATCCTGTGAGACACGTCATCACTTACTGACCACTTCCTGTGTGATTCATTGTTACTCACTGATCAGTCCCAGTGTGACATGCAGTCACTCACTGACCACTGCCATTGTGACTCATTGTTACTCACTGCCCACTCCCTGTGTGACACAGGGTCACTCACTGACCATTCCCAGTGTGTGACAAGGTCACTCACTGACCACTGCCTGTCTGACACATCTGTCATTCACTGACCACTCCCAGTGTGACTCGTTGACACTCTCTGACCACTTCCTGTCTGACACATCCGTCATTCACTGCCCTCTCCCTGTGTGACACAGGGTCACTCACTGCCCACTTCCTGTGTGACACAGGGTCACTCACTGCCCACTCCCTGTGTGACACAGGGTCACTCACTGCCCACTCCCAGAGTGACAAGCAGTCACTCACTGACCACTGCCAGTGTGATGCACAGTCACTCACTGAGCACTCCCAGTGTGACTCATTGTTACTCACTGACTACTCCGAGTGTGACACACGGTCACTCACTGACCCCTTCCTGTGTGACTCATTGTTACTCACTGACCACTCCCTGTGTGACATAGGGTCACTCTGACCACAACCTGTGTGACACAGGGTCACTCACTGACCACTCCCTGGGTGAAACAGGGTCACTCAATGCCCACTCCTTGTGTGACACAGGGTCACTCACTGACCCCTTCCTGTGTGGCAAAGGGTCACTCACTGACCACTCCCAGTGTGACACAGGGTCACTCACTGACCACTCCCAGTGTGACATATGGTCACTCACTGACCACTGCCTGTCTGACACATCTGTCATTCACTGACCACTCCCAGTGTGACACGTTGTCACTCACTGACCACTTCCTGTGTGACTGATTGATACTGACTGACCACTCCATGTGTGATACAGGGTCACTCACTGACCACTGCCTGTCTGACACATCTGTCATTCACTGACCACTCCCAGTGTGACAAGTTGTCACTCACTGACCCTTTCCTGTGTGACTCATTGATACTGAATGACCACTCCCTGTGTGATACAGGGTCACACACTGCCCTCTCCCGGTGTGACACAGGGTCACTCACTGCCCTCTCCCTGTGTGACACAGGGTCACTCACTGCCCACTCCCTGTGAGACACACGGTCACTCACTTCCCACTCCCTGTGTGACACATGGTCACTCACTGCCCACTCCCTGTGTGACACACGGTCACTCACTTCCCACTCTCTGTGTGACACATGGTCACTCACTGCCCACTCCCTGTGTGACACATGGTCACTCACTGCCCACTCCGTGTGTGACTCATGGTCCCTCACTGCCCACTCCCTGTGTGAAACCCGTTCACTCACTGCCCACTCCCTGTGTGACACAGTCACTCACTGACTACTCCCTGTGTGACACACGGTCACTCACTGACCACTTCCCGTGTGACACATTGGTACTCACTGACCACTCCCTGGGTGACACACGCTCACTCACTGACCACTCTCTGTGTGGCACATCGTCACTCACTGACCACTTCCTGTGTTACACATCGTCACTCACTGACCACTTCCTGTGTTACACGTCACTCACTGACCACTTCCTGCGTGACTCATTGTTACTCACTGATCACTCCCAGAGTGACATGCAGACACTCACTGCCCACTCCCTGTGTGATACACGGTCACTCACTGACCACTTCCTGTGTGACACATTGGTACTCACTGACCAATCCCTGTGTGACACACGCTCACTCACTGACCACTCTCTGTGTGACACGTGGTCACTCACTGACCACTTTCTGTGTGACACGTCGTCACTCACTAACCACTTCCTGTGTTACACGTCACTCACTGACCACTTCCTGAGTGACTCATTGTTACTCACTGATCACTCCCAGAGTGACACGCAGTCACTCACTGACCACTGCCAGTGTGACTCATTGTTACTCACTAACCACTCCCAGTGTGATACACGGTCACTCACTGACCACTTCCTGTGGGACTCATTGTTATTCACTGACCACTCCCTGTGTGACACAGGGTCATCCTCTTCCCACTCACTGTGTGACAAAGGGTCACTCACTGCCCTCTCCCTGTGTGACACAGGGTCACTCACTACCCACTCTCTGTGTGACACAGGGTCACTCACTGCCCACTCCCTGTGTGACACAGGGTCACTCACTGACCACTCCCTGTGTGTGACACGGTCACTCACTGACCACTGCCTGTCTGACACATCTGTCATTCACTGACCACTCCCAGTGTGACTCATCAATCACTGACCACTTCCTGTATGACTCATTGTTACTGACTGACCACTCCCTGTGTGACACAGGGTCACTCACTGCCCACTCCCTGTGAGACACACGGTCACTCACTTCCCACTCCCTGTGTGACACATGGTCACTCACTGCCCACTCCCTGTGTGACACAGTCACTCACTTCCCACTCCCTTTGTGACACACAGTCACTCACTGAAAACTTCCTGTGTGACACACAATCACTCACTGCCCACTCCCTGTGTGACACACGCTCACTCACTGACCACTCTCTGTGTGACACGTTGTCACTCACTGACCACTTTCTGTGTGACCTCGTCACTCACTGACCACTTCCTGTGTGACATGTCACTCACTGACCACTTCCTGAGTGACTCATTGTTACTCACTGATCACTCCCAGGGTGACATGCAGTCACTCACTGACCACTTCCTGTGTGACACGTCACTCACTGACCACTGCCAGTGTGACTCGTTGTTACTCACTAACCACTCCCAGTGTGATACATGGTCACTCACTGACCACTTCCTGTGTGACTCAATGTTACTCACTGACCACTCCCTGTGTGACACAGGGTCACTCACTGCCCACTCCCTGTGTGACACAGGGTCACTCACTGCCCACTCCCTGTGTGACACAGGGTCACTTACTGACCACTCCCAGTGTGACACACAGTCACTCACTGCCCACTCCCTGTGTGACACATGGTCACACACTGACCATTCCCTGTGTGACACACGGAAACTCACTGACCACTGCCAGTGTGACGCACAGTCACTCACTGACCACTGCCAGTGTGACTCATTGTTACTCACTGACCCCTCCCAGTGTGACACACGGTCAGTCACTGACCACTCCCAGTGTGAAACACGATCAGTCACAGACCACTCCCAGTGTGACACGCCGTCACTCACTGACCACTCTCTGTGTGACACGTGCTCACTCACTGACCACATCCTGTGAGACACGTCATCACTTACTGACCACTTCCTGTGTGATTCATTGTTACTCACTGATCAGTCCCAGTGTGACATGCAGACACTCACTGACCACTGCCATTGTGACTCATTGTTACTCACAGCCCACTCCATGTGTGACACAGGGTCACTCACTGACCATTCCCAGTGTGTGACAACGTCACTCACTGACCACTGCCTGTCTGACACATCTGTCATTCACTGACCACTCCCAGTGTGACACGTTGTCACTCACTGACCACTTCCTGTCTGACACATCCGTCATTCACTGCCCTCTCCCTGTGTGACACAGGGTCACTCACTGCCCACTTCCTGTGTGACACAGGGTCACTCACTGCCCACTCCCTGTGTGACACAGGGTCACTCACTGCCCACTCCCAGAGTGACAAGCAGTCACTCACTGACCACTGCCAGTGTGATGCACAGTCACTCACTGACCACTGCCAGTGTGACTCATTGTTACTCACTGACTACTCCGAGTGTGACACACGGTCACTCACTGACCCCTTCCTGTGTGACTCATTGTTACTCACTGACCACTCCCTGTGTGACACAGGGTCACTCTGACCACAACCTGTGTGACACAGGGTCACTCACTGACCACTCCCTGGGTGAAACAGGGTCACTCAATGCCCACTCCTTGTGTGACACAAGGTCACTCACTGACCCCTTCCTGTGTGGCAAAGGGTCACTCACTGACCACTCCCAGTGTGACACAGGGTCACTCACTGACCACTCCCAGTGTGACATATGGTCACTCACTGACCACTGCCTGTCTGACACATCTGTCATTCACTGACCACTCCCAGTGTGACACGTTGTCACTCACTGACCACTTCCTGTGTGACTGATTGATACTGACTGACCACTCCCTGTGTGATACAGGGTCACTCACTGACCACTGCCTGTCTGACACATCTGTCATTCACTGACCACTCCCAGTGTGACAAGTTGTCACTCACTGACCCCTTCCTGTGTGACTCATTGATACTGAATGACCACTCCCTGTGTGATACAGGGTCACTCACTGCCCACTCCCTGTGTGACACAGGGTCACACACTGCCCTCTCCCTGTGTGACACAGGGTCACTCACTGCCCTCTCCCTGTGTGACACAGGGTCACTCACTGACCTCTCCCTGTTTGACACAGGGTCACTCACTGCCCACTCCCTGTGAGACACACGGTCACTCACTTCCCACTCTCTGTGTGACACATGGTCACTCACTGCGCACTCCCTGTGTGACACAGCGTCACTCACTTCCCACTCCCTGTGTGACACACGTTCACTCACTTCCCACTCACTGTGTGACACATGGTCACTCACTGCCCACTCCCTGTGTGACTCATGGTCCCTCACTGCCCACTCCCTGTGTGAAACCCGTTCACTCACTGCCCACTCCCTGTGTGACACAGTCAGTCTTTGACTACTCCCTGTGTGACACACGGTCACTCACTGACCACTTCCCGTGTGACACATTGGTACTCACTTACCACTCCCTGGGTGACACACGCTCACTCACTGACCACTCTCTGTGTGGCACATCGTCACTCACTGACCACTTCCTGTGTTACACATCGTCACTCACTGACCACTTCCTGTGTTACACGTCACTCACTGACCACTTCCTGCGTGACTCATTGTTACTCACTGATCACTCCCAGAGTGACATGCAGACACTCACTGCCCACTCCCTGTGTGATACACGGTCACTCACTGACCACTTCATGTGTGACACATTGGTACTCACTGACCAATCCCTGTGTGACACACGCTCACTCACTGACCACTCTCTGTGTGACACGTGGTCACTCACTGACCACTTTCCGAGTGACACGTCGTCACTCACTAACCACTTCCTGTGTTACTCGTCACTCACTGACCACTTCCTGAGTGACTCATTGTTGCTCACTGAACACTCCCAGAGTGACACGCAGTCACTCACTGACCACTGCCAGTGTGACTCGTTGTTACTCACTAACCACTCCCAGTGTGATACACGGTCACTCACTGACCACTTCCTGTGGGACTCATTGTTATTCACTGACCACTGCCTGTGTGACACAGGGTCACCCTCTTCCCACTCACTGTGTGACACAGGGTCACTCACTGCCCTCTCCCTGTGTGACACAGGGTCACTCAATACCCACTCTCTGTGTGACACAGGGTCACTCACTGCCCACTCCCTGTGTGACACAGGGTCACTCACTGACCACTCGCTGTGTGTGACACGGTCACTCACTGACCACTGCCTGTCTGACACATCTGTCATTCACTGACCACTCCCAGTGTGACTCATCAAACACTGACCACTTCCTGTATGACTCATTGTTACTGACTGACCACTCCCTGTGTGACACAGGGTCACTCACTGCCCACTCCCTGTGAGACACACGGTCACTCACTTCCCACTCCCTGTGTGACACATGGTCACTCAATGCCCACTCCCTGTGTGACACAGTCACTCACTTCCCACTCCCTGTGTGACACACAGTCACTCACTGAAAACTTCCTGTGTGACACATTGGTACTCACTGACCACTCCCTGTGTGACACACTCTCACTCACTGACCACTCTCTGTGTGACACATTGTCACTCACTGACCACTTTCTGTGTGACACGTCATCACTCACTGACCACTTCCTGTGTGACACGTCACTCACTGACCACTTCCTGAGTGACTCATTGTTACTCACTGATCACTCCCAGGGTGACATGCAGTCACTCACTGACCACTTCCTGTGTGACACGTCACTCACTGACCACTGCCAGTGTGACTCGTTGTTACTCACTAACCACTCCCAGTGTGATACATGGTCACTCACTGAACACTTCCTGTGTGACTCAATGTTACTCACTGACCACTCCCTGTGTGACACAGGGTCACTCACTGCCCACTCCCTGTGTAACACAGGGTCACTCACTGCCCACTCGCTGTGTGACACAGGGTCACTCACTGCCCACTCCCTGTGTGACACAGGGTCACTTACTGACCACTCCCAGTGTGTGACATGGTCACTCAGTGACCACTGCCTGTCTGACAATTCTGTCATTCACTGACCACTCCCAGTGTGACACGTTGTTACTCACTGACCACTCCTAGTGTGACTCATCAATCACTGACCACTTCCTGTATGACTCATTGTTACTGACTGACCACTCCCTGTGTGACACAGGGTCACTCACTGCCTACTCCCTGTGTGACACAGGGTCACTCACTGACCCCTCCCAGTGTCTGACACAGGGTCACTCACTGACCACTGCCTGTCTGACACATCTGTCATTCACTGACCACTCCCTGTGTGACACACAATCACTCACAGCACACTCCCTGTATGACTTATTATTACTCACTGAACACTCCCAGTGTGATACACGGTCACTCACTGACCTCTCGATGTGTGACACAGGGTCACTCACTGACCATTCCCAGTGTGTGACCAGGTCACTCACTGACCACTGCCTGTCTGACACATCTGTCATTCACTCACCACTCCCAGTGTGACACGTTGTCACTCACTGACCACTTCCTGTCTGACACATCCGTCATTCACTGCCCTCTCCCTGTGTGACACAGGGTCACTGACTGCCATCTCCCTGTGTGACACAGGGTCACTCACTTCCCACTTCCTGTGTGACACATGGTCCCTCACTGCCCACTCCCTGTGTGACACACCATCACTCACTGCACACTCCCAGAGTGACATGCAGTCACTCACTGACAACTGCCAGTGTGACTCATTGTTACTCACTGACTACTCCCAGTGTGACACAGTGTCACTCACTGACCCCTTCCTGTGTGACTCATTGTTACTCACTGACCACTCCCTGTGTGACACAGGGTCACTCACTGACCACTCCCTGTGTGACACAGGGTCACTCACTGCTCACTCCCTGTGTGACACAGGGTCACTCACTGCCCACTCCCTGTGTGACACAGGGTCACTCACTGCCCACTCCCTGTGTGACATAGGGTCACTCACTGACCACACCCAGTGTGTGACACGGTCATTCACTGACCACTGCCTGTCTGACACATCTGTCATTCACTGACCACTCCCACTGTGACTCATCAATCACTGACCACTTCCTGTATGACTCACTGTTACTGACTGACCACTCCCTGTGTGACACAGGGTCACTCACTGACCACTCCCTTTGTGACACACGCTCACTCACTGACCACTTCATGTGTGACACGTGGTCTCTCACTGACACTTACTGTGTGACAAGTGGTCACTCATTGACCACTTCCTTAGTGACTCATTATTACTCACTGATCACTCCCAGAGTGTCACGCAGTCACTCACTGACCACTGCCTGTGTGACTCATTGTTACCCACTGACCACTCCCAGTGTGACTCATTGTTACTCACTGCCTACTCCCTGTGTGACACACGGTCAATCACTGACCACTCCCTGTGTGACTCATTGTTGCTCACTGACCACTCCTTGTGTGACACAGGGTCACTCACTGCCTACACCCTGTGTGACATACGGTCACTCACTGACCACTGCCTGTATGACACATCTGTCATTCACTGACCACTCCCTGTGTGACATTTTGACACTCACTGACCACTTCCTGTGTGACTCATTGTTACTGACTGACCACTCCCAGAGTGGCACAGGGTCACTCACTGACCATTGTATGTCTGACACATCCGTCATTCACTGCCCACTCCCTGTGTGAGACAGGGTCACTCACTGCCCACTCCCTGTGTGACACAGGTTCACTCACTGCTCTCTCACTGTGTGACACAGTGTCACTCACTTCCCTCTCCCTGTGTGACACAGGGTCACTCACTGCCCACTCCCTGTGTGACAAACGGTCACCCACTGCCCACTCCCTGTGTGACACATTGTTACTCACTGACCACTCCCAGTGTGACACACGGTCACTCACTGACCACTTCCTGTGTGACATGTGGTCACTCACTGACCACTTCCTGTGTGACTCATTGTTACTGACTGATCACTCCCAGAGTTACACGCAGTCACTCACTGACCACTGCCACTGTGACACATGGTCACTCACTGATCATTTCCTGTGTGACTCATTGTTAGTCACTGCCCACTCCCTGTGTGACACAGGGTCACTCACTGACCACTCCCTTTGTGACACACAATCACTCACTGACAACACCCAGCGTGACACACGGTCACTCACTGACCACTCCCAGCGTGACACACGGTCACTCACTGACTACTCCCAGTGTGACACAATGTTAAACACTGACCATTCGCAGTGTGACATATGGTCACTCACTGACCACTGCCTGTCTGACACATCTGTCATTCACTGACCACTCCAAGTGCGACAAGTTGTCACTCACTGACCACTTCCTGTGTGACTCATTGATACTGACTGACCACTCCCTGTGTGATACAGGGTCACTCACTGACCACTGCCTGTCTGAACATCAGACATTCACTGCCCATTTCCCTGTGACACAGTGTCACACACTGCCCTCTCCCTGTGTGACACAGGGTCACTCACTGACCTCTCGCTGTGTGAGACAGGGTCACTCACTGAACATTCCCAGTGTGTGACAGGGACACTCACTGACCACTGCCTGTCTGACACATCTGTCATTCACTGACCACTCCCAGTGTGACACGATGACACTCACTGACCACTTCCTGTCTGACACATCCGTCATTCACTACCCTCTCCCTGTGTGACACAGGGTCACTCACTGACCCCTTCCTGTGTGACAAAGTGTCACTCATTGACCACTCCCATTGTGACACAGGTTCACTCACTGACCACTCCCAGTGTGACATATGGTCACTCACTGACCACTGCCTGTCTGACACATCTGTCATTCGCTGACAACTCCCAGTGTGACACGTTGTCACTCACTGACCACTTCCTGTGTGACTCATTGTTACTGACTGACCACACCCTGTGTGACGCACGCCCACTCACTGACCACTCTCTGTGTGACACAGGGTCACTCACTGCCCACTCCCTGTGTGACACATTGTTACTCACTGACCACTCCCAGTGTGACACACGGTCACTCACTGACCACTTCCTGTGTGACATGTGGTCACTCACTGACCACTTCCTGTGTGACTCATTGTTACTGACTGATCACTCCCAGAGTTACACGCAGTCACTCACTGACCACTGCCACTGTGACACATGGTCACTCACTGATCATTTCCTGTGTGACTCATTGTTAGTCACTGCCCACTCCCTGTGTGACACAGGGTCACTCACTGACCACTCCCTTTGTGACACACAATCACTCACTGACAACACCCAGCGTGACACACGGTCACTCACTGACCACTCCCAGCGTGACACACGGTCACTCACTGACTACTCCCAGTGTGACACAATGTTAAACACTGACCATTCGCAGTGTGACATATGGTCACTCACTGACCACTGCCTGTCTGACACATCTGTCATTCACTGACCACTCCAAGTGCGACAAGTTGTCACTCACTGACCACTTCCTGTGTGACTCATTGATACTGACTGACCACTCCCTGTGTGATACAGGGTCACTCACTGACCACTGCCTGTCTGAACATCAGACATTCACTGCCCATTTCCCTGTGACACAGTGTCACACACTGCCCTCTCCCTGTGTGACACAGGGTCACTCACTGACCTCTCGCTGTGTGAGACAGGGTCACTCACTGAACATTCCCAGTGTGTGACAGGGACACTCACTGACCACTGCCTGTCTGACACATCTGTCATTCACTGACCACTCCCAGTGTGACACGATGACACTCACTGACCACTTCCTGTCTGACACATCCGTCATTCACTACCCTCTCCCTGTGTGACACAGGGTCACTCACTGACCCCTTCCTGTGTGACAAAGTGTCACTCATTGACCACTCCCATTGTGACACAGGTTCACTCACTGACCACTCCCAGTGTGACATATGGTCACTCACTGACCACTGCCTGTCTGACACATCTGTCATTCGCTGACAACTCCCAGTGTGACACGTTGTCACTCACTGACCACTTCCTGTGTGACTCATTGTTACTGACTGACCACACCCTGTGTGACGCACGCCCACTCACTGACCACTCTCTGTGTGACACAGGGTCACTCACTGCCCACTCCCTGTGTGACACAGGGTCACTCACTGACCACTTCATGTTTGACATGTGGTCACTCACTGACAACTTCCTGTGTGACTCATTGTTACTGACTGATCACTCCCAGAGTGACACGCAGTCACTCACTGACCACTGCCACTGTGACACAGGGTCACTCACTGCCCACTCCCTGTGTGACACAGGGTCACTCACAGACCACTGCCTGTCTGACACATCTGTCATTCACTGACCACTCCCGTTTTGATTCATCAATCACTGACAACTTCCTGTATGACTCATTGTTACTGACTGACCACTCCCTGTGTGACATAGGGTCACTCACTGCCCACTCCCTGTGTGACACACGGTCACTCACTTCCCACTCCCTGTGTCACACATCTGTCACTGACTGACCACTTCATGTTTGATATGTGGTCACTCACTGACCACTTCCTGTGTGACTCATTGTTACTGACTGATCACTCACAGAGTGACCCGCAGTCACTCACTGACCACTGCCACTGTGACACATTTTCACTCACTGATCACTTCCTGTGTGACTCATTGTTACTCACTGCCCATTCCCTGTGTGACACAGGGTCACTCACTGACCACTCCCTTTGTGACACAGGGTCACTCACTGACCACTCCCTGTGTGACACACAATCACTCACTGACCACACCCAGCGTGACACACGGTCACTCACTGACCATTCCCAGCATGACACACGGTCACTCACTGACTACTCCCTGTGTGATACACGTTCACTCACTGACCACTCCCAGTGTGACACAATGTTACTCTCTGACCACTCCCAGTGTGACACGTTGTCACTCACTGACCACTTCCTGTGTGACTCATTGTTACTGACTGACCACTCCCTGTGTGATACAGGGTCACTCACTGACCACTGCCTGTCTGACACATCTGTCATTCTCTGAACACTCCCAGTGTGATACGTTGTCACTCACTGACCACTTCCTGTGTGACTCGTTGTTACTCACTAACCACTCCCAGTGTGATACATGGTCACTCACTGACCACTTCCTGTGTGACACAATGTTACTCACTGACCACTCCCTGTGTGACACAGGGTCACTCACTGCCCACTCGCTGTGTGACACAGGGTCACTCACTGCCCACTCCCTGTGTGACAAAGGGTCACTCACTGCACTCTCCCTGTGTGACACAGGGTCACTCACTGCCTACTCCCTGGGTGACACAGCGTCACTCACTGACCCCTCCCAGTGTCTGAAACAGGGTCACTCACTGACCACTGCCAGTGTGACACTCAGTCACTCACTGACCACTGCCAGTGTGACTCATTGTTACTCACTGACCACTCCCAGTGTGACACACGGTCAGTCACTGACCACTCCCAGTTTGACACAATGTTACTCTCTGACCACTCCCAGTAGGAAACACGATCAGTCACTGACCACTCCCAGTGTGACACGCAGTCACTCACTGACCACTCTCTGTGTGACACGTGGTCACTCACTGACCACATCTTGTGAGACACGTCATCACTTACTGACCACTTCCTGTGTGATTCATTGTTACTCAATTATCACTACCAGTGTGACATGCATTCACTCACTGACCACTGCCATTGTGACTCATTGTTACTCACTGACCACTCCCAGTGTGACACACGGTCACTCACTGACCCATTCCTGTGAGACTCATTGTTACTCACTGACCACTCCCTGTGTGACACAGTGTCACTCACTGACCATACCGTGTGTGACACAGGGTCACTCACTGACCACTCTCAGGGTGACACAGGTTCACTCAATGCCCACTCCTTGTGTGACACAGGGTCACTCACTGACCCCTTCCTGTGTGACAAAGGGTCACTCACTGACCACTCCCTGTGTGACACAGGGTCACTCACTGACCACTCCCAGTGTGACATATGGTCACTCACTGACCACTGCCTGTCTGACACATCTGTCATTCACTGACCACTCCCAGTGTGACACGTTGTCACTCACTGACCACTTCCTGTGTGTCTCATGTTACTGACTGACCACTCCCTGTGTGATACAGGGTCACTCACTGACCACTGCCTTTCTGACACATCATACATTCAATGCCCACTCCCTGTGTGACACTGTGTCACACACTGCCCTCTCCCTGTGTGACACAGGGTCACTCACTGACCTCTCCCTGTGTGACACAGGGTCACTCACTGACCTCTCCCTGTGTGACACAGGGTCACTCACTGACCTCTCCCTGTGTGACACACGGTCACTCACTGCCACTCCCTGTGTGATACACGGTCACTCACTGCCCTCTCCCTATGTGACACAGGGTCACTCACTGACCTCTACCTGTGTGACACAGGGTCACTCACTGACCTTTCCAAGTGTGTGACAAGGTCACTCACCGGCCACTGCCTGTCTGACACATCTGTCATTCACTCACCACTCCAAGTGTGACACGTTGTCGCTCACTGACCACTTCCTGTCTGACACATCCGTCATTCACTGCCCTCTCCCTGTGTGACACAGGGTCACTCACTGCCCACTTCCTGTGTGACACACGGTCACCCACTGCCCACTTCCTGCGTGACACACCGTCACTCACTGCACACTCCCAGAGTGACACGCAGTCACTCACTGACAACTGCCAGTGTGACTCACTCTTACTCACTGACCATTCCCTTTGTGACACAGGTTCATTACTGACCACTCCCTGTGTGACATAGGGTCACTCACTGACCACACCCTGTGTGACACAGAGTCACTCACTGACCACACCCTGTGTGACACAGGGTCACTCACTGACCACTCCTTGTGTGACACAGGGTCACTCACTGACCCCTTCCTGTGTGACACAGGGTCACTCACTGACCACTCCCAGTGTGACACAGGGTCACTCACTGACCACTCCCAGTGTGACATATGGTCACTCACTGACCACTGCCTGTCTGACACATCTGTCATTCACTTTCCACTCCAGTGTGAAACGTTGAAACTCACTGACCACTTCCTGTGTGACTCATTGTTACTGACTGACCACACCCTGTTTGACACACACTCACTCACTGACCACTGCCTGTCTGACACATCTGTCAATCACTGACCACTCCCATTGTGATTCATCAATCACTGACCACTTCCTGTATGACTCATTGTTACTGACTGACCACTCCCTTTGTGACACAGGGTCACTCACTTCCCACTCCCTGTGTGACTCACGGTCACTCACTGACCCCTTCCTGTGTGACACGCAGTCACTCACTGACCACTGCCACTGTGACACAGGGTCACTCACTGCCCACTCCCTGTGTGACACAGGGTCACTCACTGACCACTCCCTTTGTGACACAGGGTTACTCACTGACCACTCCCTGTGTGACACACAATCACTCACTGACCACACCCAGCGTGACACACGGTCACTCACTGACCACTCCCAGAATGACACACGGTCACTCACTGACCACTCCCTGTGTGACACACAATCACTCACTGACCACACCCAGCGTGACACACGGTCACTCACTGACCACTCCCAGAATGACACACGGTCACTCACTGACTACTCCCTGTGTGATACACGTTCACTCACTGGGCACTCCCAGTGTGACACAATGTTACTCACTGACCACTCCCAGTGTGACATATGGTCACTCACTGACCACTGCCTGTCTGACACATCTGTCATTCACTGACCACTCCCAGTGTGACAAGTTGTCACTCACTGGCCACTTCCTGTATGATTCATTGATACTCACTGACCACACCCTGTGTGATACAGGGTCATTCACTGCCCACTCCCTGTGTGACACACGCTCACTCACTGACCACTCTCTGTGTGACACGTGGTCACTCACTGACCACTTTCTGTGTGACACGTCGTCACTCACTGACCACTTCCTGTGTGACACGTCACTCACTGACCACTTCCTGCGTGACTCATTGTTACTCAATGATCACTCCCAGAGTGACATGCAGACACTCACTGCCCACTCCCTGTGTGACACACGGTCACTCACTGCCCTCTCCCTGTGTGACTCATGGTCACACACTGACTACTCCCTGTGTGACACACGGTCACTCACTGACCACTCCCTATGTGACACACGGTAACTCACTGACCACTGCCAGTGTGACGCACAGTCACTCACTGACCACTGCCAGTGTGACGCACAGTCACTCACTGACCACTGCCAGTGTGACTCATTGTTACTCACTGACCACTCCCAGTGTGAAACACGATCAGTCACTGACCACTCCCAGTGTGACACGCAGTCACTCACTGAGCACTCTCTGTGTGACATGTGGTCACTCACTGACCTCATCCTGTGAGACACGTCGTCACTTACTGACCACTTCCTGAGTGATTCATTGTTACTCACTGATCACTCCCAGTGTGACATGCAGTCACTCACTGACCACTGCCATTGTGACTCATTGTTACTCACTGACCACTCCCAGTGTGACACACGGTCACTCACTGACCACTCCCTGGGTGACACATGGTCACTCACTGCCCACTCCCTGTGTGACAAAGGGTCACTCACTGACCATTCCCAGTGTGTGACAAGGTCACTCACTGACCACTGCCTGTCTGACACATCTGTCATTCACTGACCACTCCCAGTGTGACACATTGTCACTCACTGACCACTTCCTGTCTGACACATCCATCATTCACTGCCCTCTCCCTGTGTGACACAGGGTCACTCACTGCCCACGTCCTGTGTGAAACAGCTTCACTCACTGCACACTCCCAGAGTGACACGCAGTCACTCACTGACCACTGCCAGTGTGACGCACAGTCACTCACTGACAAATGCCAGTGTGACTCATTGTTACTCACTGACTACTCCCAGTGTGACACATGGTCACTCACTGACCCCTTCCTGTGTGACTCATTGTTACTCACTGACTACTCCCAGTGTGACACACGGTCACTCACTGACCCCTTCCTGTGTGACTCATTGTTACTCACTGACCACTCCCTGTGTGACACAGGGTCACTCACTGACCACACCCTGTGTGACACAGGGTCACTCACTGATCACTCCCTGGGTGACACAGGGTCAGTCAATGCCCACTCCTTGTGTGACACAGGGTCACTCACTGACCCCTTCCTGTGTCACAGAGGGTCACTCACTGACCACTCCCTGTGAAACACAGGGTCACTCACTGACCACTCCTAGAGTGACATATGGTCACTCACTGACCACTGCCTGTCTGACACATCTGTCATTCACTGACCACTCCCAGTGTGACAAGTTGTCACTCACTGACCACTTCCTGTGTGACTCATTGATACTGACTGACCACTCCCTGTGTGATACAGGGTCACTCACTGACCACTGATTGTCTGACACACCAGACATTCACTACCCACTCCCTGTGTGACACACGGTCACACACTGCCCTCTCCCTGTGTGACACAGGGTCACTCACTGACCTCTCCCTGTGTGACACACGGTCACTCGCTTCCCATCCCTGTGTGACACAGGGTCACTCACTGACCTCTCCCTGTGTGACACAGGGTCACTCACTGACCATTCCCAGTGTGTGACAAGGTCACTCACTGACCACTGCCTGTCTGACACATCTGTCATTCACTGACCACTCCCAGTGTGACACGTTGTCACTCACTGACCACTTCCTGTGTGTCTCATTGTTACTGACTGACCACTCCCTGTGTGATACAGGGTCACTCACTGACCACTGCCTTTCTGACACATCATACATTCAATGCCCACTCCCTGTGTGACACTGTGTCACACACTGCCCTCTCCCTGTGTGACACAGTATCACTCACTGACCTCTCCCTGTGTGACACAGGGTCACTCACTGACCTCTCCCTGTGTGACACAGGGTCACTCACTGACCTCTCCCTGTGTGACACACGGTCACTCACTGCCACTCCCTGTGTGATACACGGTCACTCACTGCCCTCTCCCTATGTGACACAGGGTCACTCACTGACCTCTACCTGTGTGACACAGGGTCACTCACTGACCTTTCCAAGTGTGTGACAAGGTCACTCACCGGCCACTGCCTGTCTGACACATCTGTCATTCACTCACCACTCCAAGTGTGACACGTTGTCGCTCACTGACCACTTCCTGTCTGACACATCCGTCATTCACTGCCCTCTCCCTGTGTGACACAGGGTCACTCACTGCCCACTTCCTGTGTGACACACGGTCACCCACTGCCCACTTCCTGTGTGACACACCGTCACTCACTGCACACTCCCAGAGTGACACGCAGTCACTCACTGACAACTGCCAGTGTGACTCACTCTTACTCACTGACCATTCCCTTTGTGACACAGGTTCATTACTGACCACTCCCTGTGTGACATAGGGTCACTCACTGACCACACCCTGTGTGACACAGAGTCACTCACTGACCACACCCTGTGTGACACAGGGTCACTCACTGACCACTCCTTGTGTGACACAGGGTCACTCACTGACCCCTTCCTGTGTGACAAAGGGTCACTCACTGACCACTCCCAGTGTGACACAGGGTCACTCACTGACCACTCCCAGTGTGACATATGGTCACTCACTGACCACTGCCTGTCTGACACATCTGTCATTCACTTTCCACTCCAGTGTGAAACGTTGAAACTCACTGACCACTTCCTGTGTGACTCATTGTTACTGACTGACCACACCCTGTTTGACACACACTCACTCACTGACCACTGCCTGTCTGACACATCTGTCAATCACTGACCACTCCCATTGTGATTCATCAATCACTGACCACTTCCTGTATGACTCATTGTTACTGACTGACCACTCCCTTTGTGACACAGGGTCACTCACTTCCCACTCCCTGTGTGACTCACGGTCACTCACTGACCCCTTCCTGTGTGACATGTGGTCACTCACTGACCACTTCCTGTATGACTCATTGTTACTGACTGATCACTCCCAGAGTGACACGCAGTCACTCACTGACCACTGCCACTGTGACACAGGGTCACTCACTGCCCACTCCCTGTGTGACACAGGGTCACTCACTGACCACTCCCTTTGTGACACAGGGTCACTCACTGACCACTCCCTGTGTGACACACAATCACTCACTGACCACACCCAGCGTGACACACGGTCACTCACTGACCACTCCCAGAATGACACACGGTCACTCACTGACTACTCCCTGTGTGATACACGTTCACTCACTGAGCACTCCCAGTGTGACACAATGTTACTCACTGACCACTCCCAGTGTGACATATGGTCACTCACTGACCACTGCCTGTCTGACACATCTGTCATTCACTGACCACTCCCAGTGTGACAAGTTGTCACTCACTGGCCACTTCCTGTATGATTCATTGATACTCACTGACCACACCCTGTGTGATACAGGGTCATTCACTGACCACTCCCTGTGTGACACAGTCACTCACTGCCCACTCCCTGTGTGACACACGCTCACTCACTGACCACTCTCTGTGTGACACGTGGTCACTCACTGACCACTTTCTGTGTGACACGTCGTCACTCACTGACCACTTCCTGTGTGACACGTCACTCACTGACCACTTCCTGCGTGACTCATTGTTACTCAATGATCACTCCCAGAGTGACATGCAGACACTCACTGCCCACTCCCTGTGTGACACACGGTCACTCACTGCCCTCTCCCTGTGTGACTCATGGTCACACACTGACCACTCCCTGTGTGACACACGGTCACTCACTGACCACTCCCTATGTGACACACGGTAACTCACTGACCACTGCCAGTGTGACGCACAGTCACTCACTGACCACTGCCAGTGTGATGCACAGTCACTCACTGACCACTGCCAGTGTGACTCATTGTTACTCACTGACCACTCCCATTGTGAAACACGATCAGTCACTGACCACTCCCAGTGTGACACGCAGTCACTCACTGAGCACTCTCTGTGTGACATGTGGTCACTCACTGACCTCATCCTGTGAGACACGTCGTCACTTACTGACCACTTCCTGAGTGATTCATTGTTACTCACTGATCACTCCCAGTGTGACATGCAGTCACTCACTGACCACTGCCATTGTGACTCATTGTTACTCACTGACCACTCCCAGTGTGACACACGGTCACTCACTGACCACTCCCTGGGTGACACATGGTCACTCACTGCCCACTCCCTGTGTGACAAAGGGTCACTCACTGACCATTCCCAGTGTGTGACAAGGTCACTCACTGACCACTGCCTGTCTGACACATCTGTCATTCACTGACCACTCCCAGTGTGACACATTGTCACTCACTGACCACTTCCTGTCTGACACATCCATCATTCACTGCCCTCTCCCTGTGTGACACAGGGTCACTCACTGCCCACGTCCTGTGTGAAACAGCTTCACTCACTGCACACTCCCAGAGTGACACGCAGTCACTCACTGACCACTGCCAGTGTGACGCACAGTCACTCACTGACCAATGCCAGTGTGACTCATTGTTACTCACTGACTACTCCCAGTGTGACACATGGTCACTCACTGACCCCTTCCTGTGTGACTCATTGTTACTCACTGACTACTCCCAGTGTGACACACGGTCACTCACTGACCCCTTCCTGTGTGACTCATTGTTACTCACTGACCACTCCCTGTGTGACACAGGGTCACTCACTGACCACACCCTGTGTGACACAGGGTCACTCACTGATCACTCCCTGGGTGACACAGGGTCAGTCAATGCCCACTCCTTGTGTGACACAGGGTCACTCACTGACCCCTTCCTGTGTCACAGAGGGTCACTCACTGACCACTCCCTGTGAAACACAGGGTCACTCACTGACCACTCCTAGAGTGACATATGGTCACTCACTGACCACTGCCTGTCTGACACATCTGTCATTCACTGACCACTCCCAGTGTGACAAGTTGTCACTCACTGACCACTTCCTGTGTGACTCATTGATACTGACTGACCACTCCCTGTGTGATACAGGGTCACTCACTGACCACTGATTGTCTGACACACCAGACATTCACTACCCACTCCCTGTGTGACACACGGTCACACACTGCCCTCTCCCTGTGTGACACAGGGTCACTCACTGACCTCTCCCTGTGTGACACACGGTCACTCGCTTCCCATCCCTGTGTGACACAGGGTCACTCACTGACCTCTCCCTGTGTGACACAGGGTCACTCACTGACCATTCCCAGTGTGTGACAAGGTCACTCACTGACCACTGCCTGTCTGACACATCTGTCATTCACTGACCACTCCCAGTGTGACACGTTGTCACTCACTGACCACTTCCTGTCTGACACATCCATCATTTACTGCCATTTCCCTGTGTGACACAAGGTAACTCACTTCCCACTTCCTGTGTAACACACGTTCACTCACTGCACACTCCCAGAGTGACACGTAGTCACTTACTGACAACTGCCAGTGTGACTCATTGTTACTCACTGACTACTCCCAGTGTGACACACGGTCACTCACTGACCCCTTCCAGTGTGACTCATTGTTATTCACTGACCACTCCCTGTGTGACACAGGGTCACTCACTGACCACTCCCTGTGTGACATAGTGTCACTCACTGACCACACCCTGTGTGACACAGGGTCACTCACTGTTCACACCCTGTGTGACACAGGGTCACTCACTGACCACTCCCTGTGTGACACACGGTAACTCACTGACCACTGCCAGTGTGACACTCAGTCACTCACTGACCACTGCCAGTGTGACTCATTGTTACTCACTGACCACTCCCAGTGTGACACACGGTCAGTCACTGACCACTCCCAGTTTGACACAATGTTACTCTCTGACCACTCCCAGTAGGAAACACGATCAGTCACTGACCACTCCCAGTGTGACACGCAGTCACTCACTGACCACTCTCTGTGTGACACGTGGTCACTCACTGACCACATCTTGTGAGACACGTCATCACTTACTGACCACTTCCTGTGTGATTCATTGTTACTCAATTATCACTCCCACTGTGACATGCATTCACTCACTGACCACTGCCATTGTGACTCATTGTTACTCACTGACCACTCCCAGTGTGACACACGGTCACTCACTGACCCATTCCTGTGAGACTCATTGTTACTCACTGACCACTCCCTGTGTGACACAGTGTCACTCACTGACCATACCCTGTGTGACACAGGGTCACTCACTGACCACTCTCAGGGTGACACAGGTTCACTCAATGCCCACTCCTTGTGTGACACAGGGTCACTCACTGACCCCTTCCTGTGTGACAAAGGGTCACTCACTGACCACTCCCTGTGTGACACAGGGTCACTCACTGACCACTCCCAGTGTGACATATGGTCACTCACTGACCACTGCCTGTCTGACACATCTGTCATTCACTGACCACTCCCAGTGTGACACGTTGTCACTCACTGACCACTTCCTGTGTGTCTCATTGTTACTGACTGACCACTCCCTGTGTGATACAGGGTCACTCACTGACCACTGCCTTTCTGACACATCATACATTCAATGCCCACTCCCTGTGTGACACTGTGTCACACACTGCCCTCTCCCTGTGTGACACAGGGTCACTCACTGACCTCTCCCTGTGTGACACAGGGTCACTCACTGACCTCTCCCTGTGTGACACAGGGTCACTCACTGACCTCTCCCTGTGTGACACACGGTCACTCACTGCCACTCCCTGTGTGATACACGGTCACTCACTGCCCTCTCCCTATGTGACACAGGGTCACTCACTGACCTCTACCTGTGTGACACAGGGTCACTCACTGACCTTTCCAAGTGTGTGACAAGGTCACTCACCGGCCACTGCCTGTCTGACACATCTGTCATTCACTCACCACTCCAAGTGTGACACGTTGTCGCTCACTGACCACTTCCTGTCTGACACATCCGTCATTCACTGCCCTCTCCCTGTGTGACACAGGGTCACTCACTGCCCACTTCCTGTGTGACACACGGTCACCCACTGCCCACTTCCTGCGTGACACACCGTCACTCACTGCACACTCCCAGAGTGACACGCAGTCACTCACTGACAACTGCCAGTGTGACTCACTCTTACTCACTGACCATTCCCTTTGTGACACAGGTTCATTACTGACCACTCCCTGTGTGACATAGGGTCACTCACTGACCACACCCTGTGTGACACAGAGTCACTCACTGACCACACCCTGTGTGACACAGGGTCACTCACTGACCACTCCCTGTGTGACACAGGGTCACTCACTGACCCCTTCCTGTGTGACAAAGGGTCACTCACTGACCACTCCCAGTGTGACACAGGGTCACTCACTGACCACTCCCAGTGTGACATATGGTCACTCACTGACCACTGCCTGTCTGACACATCTGTCATTCACTTTCCACTCCAGTGTGAAACGTTGAAACTCACTGACCACTTCCTGTGTGACTCATTGTTACTGACTGACCACACCCTGTTTGACACACACTCACTCACTGACCACTGCCTGTCTGACACATCTGTCAATCACTGACCACTCCCATTGTGATTCATCAATCACTGACCACTTCCTGTATGACTCATTGTTACTGACTGACCACTCCCTTTGTGACACAGGGTCACTCACTTCCCACTCCCTGTGTGACTCACGGTCACTCACTGACCCCTTCCTGTGTGACACGCAGTCACTCACTGACCACTGCCACTGTGACACAGGGTCAATCACTGCCCACTCCCTGTGTGACACAGGGTCACTCACTGACCACTCCCTTTGTGACACAGGGTTACTCACTGACCACTCCCTGTGTGACACACAATCACTCACTGACCACACCCAGCGTGACACACGGTCACTCACTGACCACTCCCAGAATGACACACGGTCACTCACTGACTACTCCCTGTGTGATACACGTTCACTCACTGGGCACTCCCAGTGTGACACAATGTTACTCACTGACCACTCCCAATGTGACATATGGTCACTCACTGACCACTGCCTGTCTGACACATCTGTCATTCACTGACCACTCCCAGTGTGACAAGCTGTCACTCACTGGCCACTTCCTGTATGATTCATTGATACTCACTGACCACACCCTGTGTGATACAGGGTCATTCACTGACCACTCCCTGTGTGACACAGTCACTCACTGCCCACTCCCTGTGTGACACACGCTCACTCACTGACCACTCTCTGTGTGACACGTGGTCACTCACTGACCACTTTCTGTGTGACACGTCGTCACTCACTGACCACTTCCTGTGTGACACGTCACTCACTGACCACTTCCTGCGTGACTCATTGTTACTCAATGATCACTCCCAGAGTGACATGCAGACACTCACTGCCCACTCCCTGTGTGACACACGGTCACTCACTGCCCTCTCCCTGTGTGACTCATGGTCACACACTGACCACTCCCTGTGTGACACACGGTCACTCACTGACCACTCCCTATGTGACACACGGTAACTCACTGACCACTGCCAGTGTGACGCACAGTCACTCACTGACCACTGCCAGTGTGACGCACAGTCACTCACTGACCACTGCCAGTGTGACTCATTGTTACTCACTGACCACTCCCAGTGTGAAACACGATCAGTCACTGACCACTCCCAGTGTGACACGCAGTCACTCACTGAGCACTCTCTGTGTGACATGTGGTCACTCACTGACCTCATCCTGTGAGACACGTCGTCACTTACTGACCACTTCCTGAGTGATTCATTGTTACTCACTGATCACTCCCAGTGTGACATGCAGTCACTCACTGACCACTGCCATTGTGACTCATTGTTACTCACTGACCACTCCCAGTGTGACACACGGTCACTCACTGACCACTCCCTGGGTGACACATGGTCACTCACTGCCCACTCCCTGTGTGACAAAGGGTCACTCACTGACCATTCCCAGTGTGTGACAAGGTCACTCACTGACCACTGCCTGTCTGACACATCTGTCATTCACTGACCACTCCCAGTGTGACACATTGTCACTCACTGACCACTTCCTGTCTGACACATCCATCATTCACTGCCCTCTCCCTGTGTGACACAGGGTCACTCACTGCCCACTTCCTGTGTGAAACAGCTTCACTCACTGCACACTCCCAGAGTGACACGCAGTCACTCACTGACCACTGCCAGTGTGACGCACAGTCACTCACTGACAAATGCCAGTGTGACTCATTGTTACTCACTGACTACTCCCAGTGTGACACATGGTCACTCACTGACCCCTTCCTGTGTGACTCATTGTTACTCACTGATTACTCCCAGTGTGACACACGGTCACTCACTGACCCCTTCCTGTGTGACTCATTGTTACTCACTGACCACTCCCTGTGTGACACAGGGTCACTCACTGATCACTCCCTGGGTGACACAGGGTCAGTCAATGCCCACTCCTTGTGTGACACAGGGTCACTCACTGACCCCTTCCTGTGTCACAGAGGGTCACTCACTGACCACTCCCTGTGAAACACAGGGTCACTCACTGACCACTCCTAGAGTGACATATGGTCACTCACTGACCACTGCCTGTCTGACACATCTGTCATTCACTGACCACTACCAGTGTGACAAGTTGTCACTCACTGACCACTTCCTGTGTGACTCATTGATACTGACTGACCACTCCCTGTGTGATACAGGGTCACTCACTGACCACTGATTGTCTGACACACCAGACATTCACTACCCACTCCCTGTGTGACACACGGTCACACACTGCCCTCTCCCTGTGTGACACAGGGTCACTCACTGACCTCTCCCTGTGTGACACACGGTCACTCGCTTCCCATCCCTGTGTGACACAGGGTCACTCACTGACCTCTCCCTGTGTGACACAGGGTCACTCACTGACCATTCCCAGTGTGTGACAAGGTCACTCACTGACCACTGCCTGTCTGACACATCTGTCATTCACTGACCACTCCCAGTGTGACACGTTGTCACTCACTGACCACTTCCTGTGTGTCTCATTGTTACTGACTGACCACTCCCTGTGTGATACAGGGTCACTCACTGACCACTGCCTTTCTGACACATCATACATTCAATGCCCACTCCCTGTGTGACACTGTGTCACACACTGCCCTCTCCCTGTGTGATACACGGTCACTCACTGACCTCTCCCTGTGTGACACAGGGTCACTCACTGACCTCTCCCTGTGTGACACAGGGTCACTCACTGACCTCTCCCTGTGTGACACACGGTCACTCACTGCCACTCCCTGTGTGATACACGGTCACTCACTGCCCTCTCCCTATGTGACACAGGGTCACTCACTGAGCTCTACCTGTGTGACACAGGGTCACTCACTGACCTTTCCAAGTGTGTGACAAGGTCACTCACCGGCCACTGCCTGTCTGACACATCTGTCATTCACTCACCACTCCAAGTGTGACACGTTGTCGCTCACTGACCACTTCCTGTCTGACACATCCGTCATTCACTGCCCTCTCCCTGTGTGACACAGGGTCACTCACTGCCCACTTCCTGTGTGACACACGGTCACCCACTGCCCACTTCCTGCGTGACACACCGTCACTCACTGCACACTCCCAGAGTGACACGCAGTCACTCACTGACAACTGCCAGTGTGACTCACTCTTACTCACTGACCATTCCCTTTGTGACACAGGTTCATTACTGACCACTCCCTGTGTGACATAGGGTCACTCACTGACCACACCCTGTGTGACACAGAGTCACTCACTGACCACACCCTGTGTGACACAGGGTCACTCACTGACCACTCCTTGTGTGACACAGGGTCACTCACTGACCCCTTCCTGTGTGACAAAGGGTCACTCACTGACCACTCCCAGTGTGACACAGGGTCACTCACTGACCACTCCCAGTGTGACATATGGTCACTCACTGACCACTGCCTGTCTGACACATCTGTCATTCACTTTCCACTCCAGTGTGAAACGTTGAAACTCACTGACCACTTCCTGTGTGACTCATTGTTACTGACTGACCACACCCTGTTTGACACACACTCACTCACTGACCACTGCCTGTCTGACACATCTGTCAATCACTGACCACTCCCATTGTGATTCATCAATCACTGACCACTTCCTGTATGACTCATTGTTACTGACTGACCACTCCCTTTGTGACACAGGGTCACTCACTTCCCACTCCCTGTGTGACTCACGGTCACTCACTGACCCCTTCCTGTGTGACATGTGGTCACTCACTGACCACTTCCTGTATGACTCATTGTTACTGACTGATCACTCCCAGAGTGACACGCAGTCACTCACTGACCACTGCCACTGTGACACAGGGTCACTCACTGCCCACTCCCTGTGTGACACAGGGTCACTCACTGACCACTCCCTTTGTGACACAGGGTCACTCACTGACCACTCCCTGTGTGACACACAATCACTCACTGACCACACCCAGCGTGACACACGGTCACTCACTGACCACTCCCAGAATGACACACGGCCACTCACTGACTACTCCCTGTGTGATACACGTGCACTCACTGAGCACTCCCAGTGTGACACAATGTTACTCACTGACCACTCCCAGTGTGACATATGGTCACTCACTGACCACTGCCTGTCTGACACATCTGTCATTCACTGACCACTCCCAGTGTGACAAGTTGTCACTCACTGGCCACTTCCTGTATGATTCATTGATACTCACTGACCACACCCTGTGTGATACAGGGTCATTCACTGACCACTCCCTGTGTGACACAGTCACTCACTGCCCACTCCCTGTGTGACACACGCTCACTCACTGACCACTCTCTGTGTGACACGTGGTCACTCACTGACCACTTTCTGTGTGACACGTCGTCACTCACTGACCACTTCCTGTGTGACACGTCACTCACTGACCACTTCCTGCGTGACTCATTGTTACTCAATGATCACTCCCAGAGTGACATGCAGACACTCACTGCCCACTCCCTGTGTGACACACGGTCACTCACTGCCCTCTCCCTGTGTGACTCATGGTCACACACTGACCACTCCCTGTGTGACACACGGTCACTCACTGACCACTCCCTATGTGACACACGGTAACTCACTGACCACTGCCAGTGTGACGCACAGTCACTCACTGACCACTGCCAGTGTGACGCACAGTCACTCACTGACCACTGCCAGTGTGACTCATTGTTACTCACTGACCACTCCCAGTGTGAAACACGATCAGTCACTGACCACTCCCAGTGTGACACGCAGTCACTCACTGAGCACTCTCTGTGTGACATGTGGTCACTCACTGACCTCGTCCTGTGAGACACGTCGTCACTTACTGACCACTTCCTGAGTGATTCATTGTTACTCACTGATCACTCCCAGTGTGACATGCAGTCACTCACTGACCACTGCCATTGTGACTCATTGTTACTCACTGACCACTCCCAGTGTGACACACGGTCACTCACTGACCACTCCCTGGGTGACACATGGTCACTCACTGCCCACTCCCTGTGTGACAAAGGGTCACTCACTGACCATTCCCAGTGTGTGACAAGGTCACTCACTGACCACTGCCTGTCTGACACATCTGTCATTCACTGACCACTCCCAGTGTGACACATTGTCACTCACTGACCACTTCCTGTCTGACACATCCATCATTCACTGCCCTCTCCCCGTGTGACACAGGATCACTCACTGCCCACGTCCTGTGTGAAACAGCTTCACTCACTGCACACTCCCAGAGTGACACGCAGTCACTCACTGACCACTGCCAGTGTGACGCACAGTTACTCACTGACAAATGCCAGTGTGACTCATTGTTACTCACTGACTACTCCCAGTGTGACACATGGTCACTCACTGACCCCTTCCTGTGTGACTCATTGTTACTCACTGATTACTCCCAGTGTGACACACGGTCACTCACTGACCCCTTCCTGTGTGACTCATTGTTACTCACTGACCACTCCCTGTGTGACACAGGGTCACTCACTGATCACACCCTGTGTGACACAGGGTCACTCACTGATCACTCCCTGGGTGACACAGGGTCAGTCAATGCCCACTCCTTGTGTGACACAGGGTCACTCACTGACCCCTTCCTGTGTCACAGAGGGTCACTCACTGACCACTCCCTGTGAAACACAGGGTCACTCACTGACCACTCCTAGAGTGACATATGGTCACTCACTGACCACTGCCTGTCTGACACATCTGTCATTCACTGACCACTCCCAGTGTGACAAGTTGTCACTCACTGACCACTTCCTGTGTGACTCATTGATACTGACTGACCACTCCCTGTGTGATACAGGGTCACTCACTGACCACTGATTGTCTGACACACCAGACATTCACTACCCACTCCCTGTGTGACACACGGTCACACACTGCCCTCTCCCTGTGTGACACAGTGTCACTCACTGACCTCTCCCTGTGTGACACACGGTCACTCGCTTCCCATCCCTGTGTGACACAGGGTCACTCACTGACCTCTCCCTGTGTGACACAGGGTCACTCACTGACCATTCCCAGTGTGTGACAAGGTCACTCACTGACCACTGCCTGTCTGACACATCTGTCATTCACTGACCACTCCCAGTGTGACACGTTGTCACTCACTGACCACTTCCTGTCTGACACATCCGTCATTTACTGCCATTTCCCTGTGTGACACAAGGTAACTCACTTCCCACTTCCTGTGTAACACACGTTCACTCACTGCACACTCCCAGAGTGACACGTAGTCACTTACTGACAACTGCCAGTGTGACTCATTGTTACTCACTGACTACTCCCAGTGTGACACACGGTCACTCACTGACCCCTTCCAGTGTGACTCATTGTTATTCACTGACCACTCCCTGTGTGACACAGGGTCACTCACTGACCACTCCCTGTGTGACACACGGTCACACACTGCCCTCTCCCTGTGTGACACAGGGTCACTCACTGACCTCTCCCTGTGTGACACACGGTCACTCGCTTCCCATCCCTGTGTGACACAGGGTCACTCACTGACCTCTCCCTGTGTGACACAGGGTCACTCACTGACCATTCCCAGTGTGTGACAAGGTCACTCACTGACCACTGCCTGTCTGACACATCTGTCATTCACTGACCACTCCCAGTGTGACACGTTGTCACTCACTGACCACTTCCTGTGTGTCTCATTGTTACTGACTGACCACTCCCTGTGTGATACAGGGTCACTCACTGACCACTGCCTTTCTGACACATCATACATTCAATGCCCACTCCCTGTGTGACACTGTGTCACACACTGCCCTCTCCCTGTGTGATACACGGTCACTCACTGACCTCTCCCTGTGTGACACAGGGTCACTCACTGACCTCTCCCTGTGTGACACAGGGTCACTCACTGACCTCTCCCTGTGTGACACACGGTCACTCACTGCCACTCCCTGTGTGATACACGGTCACTCACTGCCCTCTCCCTATGTGACACAGGGTCACTCACTGACCTCTACCTGTGTGACACAGGGTCACTCACTGACCTTTCCAAGTGTGTGACAAGGTCACTCACCGGCCACTGCCTGTCTGACACATCTGTCATTCACTCACCACTCCAAGTGTGACACGTTGTCGCTCACTGACCACTTCCTGTCTGACACATCCGTCATTCACTGCCCTCTCCCTGTGTGACACAGGGTCACTCACTGCCCACTTCCTGTGTGACACACGGTCACCCACTGCCCACTTCCTGCGTGACACACCGTCACTCACTGCACACTCCCAGAGTGACACGCAGTCACTCACTGACAACTGCCAGTGTGACTCACTCTTACTCACTGACCATTCCCTTTGTGACACAGGTTCATTACTGACCACTCCCTGTGTGACATAGGGTCACTCACTGACCACACCCTGTGTGACACAGAGTCACTCACTGACCACACCCTGTGTGACACAGGGTCACTCACTGACCACTCCTTGTGTGACACAGGGTCACTCACTGACCCCTTCCTGTGTGACAAAGGGTCACTCACTGACCACTCCCAGTGTGACACAGGGTCACTCACTGACCACTCCCAGTGTGACATATGGTCACTCACTGACCACTGCCTGTCTGACACATCTGTCATTCACTTTCCACTCCAGTGTGAAACGTTGAAACTCACTGACCACTTCCTGTGTGACTCATTGTTACTGACTGACCACACCCTGTTTGACACACACTCACTCACTGACCACTGCCTGTCTGACACATCTGTCAATCACTGACCACTCCCATTGTGATTCATCAATCACTGACCACTTCCTGTATGACTCATTGTTACTGACTGACCACTCCCTTTGTGACACAGGGTCACTCACTTCCCACTCCCTGTGTGACTCACGGTCACTCACTGACCCCTTCCTGTGTGACATGTGGTCACTCACTGACCACTTCCTGTATGACTCATTGTTACTGACTGATCACTCCCAGAGTGACACGCAGTCACTCACTGACCACTGCCACTGTGACACAGGGTCACTCACTGCCCACTCCCTGTGTGACACAGGGTCACTCACTGACCACTCCCTTTGTGACACAGGGTCACTCACTGACCACTCCCTGTATGACACACAATCACTCACTGACCACACCCAGCGTGACACACGGTCACTCACTGACCACTCCCAGAATGACACACGGTCACTCACTGACTACTCCCTGTGTGATACACGTTCACTCACTGAGCACTCCCAGTGTGACACAATGTTACTCACTGACCACTCCCAGTGTGACATATGGTCACTCACTGACCACTGCCTGTCTGACACATCTGTCATTCACTGACCACTCCCAGTGTGACAAGTTGTCACTCACTGGCCACTTCCTGTATGATTCATTGATACTCACTGACCACAACCTGTGTGATACAGGGTCATTCACTGACCACTCCCTGTGTGACACAGTCACTCACTGCCCACTCCCTGTGTGACACACGCTCACTCACTGACCACTCTCTGTGTGACACGTGGTCACTCACTGACCACTTTCTGTGTGACACGTCGTCACTCACTGACCACTTCCTGTGTGACACGTCACTCACTGACCACTTCCTGCGTGACTCATTGTTACTCAATGATCACTCCCAGAGTGACATGCAGACACTCACTGCCCACTCCCTGTGTGACACACGGTCACTCACTGCCCTCTCCCTGTGTGACTCATGGTCACACACTGACCACTCCCTGTGTGACACACGGTCACTCACTGACCACTCCCTATGTGACACACGGTAACTCACTGACCACTGCCAGTGTGACGCACAGTCACTCACTGACCACTGCCAGTGTGACGCACAGTCACTCACTGACCACTGCCAGTGTGACTCATTGTTACTCACTGACCACTCCCAGTGTGAAACACGATCAGTCACTGACCACTCCCAGTGTGACACGCAGTCACTCACTGAGCACTCTCTGTGTGACATGTAGTCACTCACTGACCTCATCCTGTGAGACGCGTCGTCACTTACTAACCACTTCCTGAGTGATTCATTGTTACTCACTGATCACTCCCAGTGTGACATGCAGTCACTCACTGACCACTGCCATTGTGACTCATTGTTACTCACTGACCACTCCCAGTGTGACACACGGTCACTCACTGACCACTCCCTGGGTGACACATGGTCACTCACTGCCCACTCCCTGTGTGACAAAGGGTCACTCACTGACCATTCCCAGTGTGTGACAAGGTCACTCACTGACCACTGCCTGTCTGACACATCTGTCATTCACTGACCACTCCCAGTGTGACACATTGTCACTCACTGACCACTTCCTGTCTGACACATCCATCATTCACTGCCCTCTCCCTGTGTGACACAGGGTCACTCACTGACCACGTCCTGTGTGAAACAGCTTCACTCACTGCACACTCCCAGAGTGACACGCAGTCACTCACTGACCACTGCCAGTGTGACGCACAGTCACTCACTGACCAATGCCAGTGTGACTCATTGTTACTCACTGACTACTCCCAGTGTGACACATGGTCACTCACTGACCCCTTCCTGTGTGACTCATTGTTACTCACTGACTACTCCCAGAGTGACACACGGTCACTCACTGACCCCTTCTTGTGTGACTCATTGTTACTCACTGACCACTCCCTGTGTGACACAGGGTCACTCACTGACCACACCCTGTGTGACACAGGGTCACTCACTGATCACTCCCTGGGTGACACAGGGTCAGTCAATGCCCACTCCTTGTGTGACACAGGGTCACTCACTGACCCCTTCCTGTGTCACAGAGGGTCACTCACTGACCACTCCCTGTGAAACACAGGGTCACTCACTGACCACTCCTAGAGTGACATATGGTCACTCACTGACCACTGCCTGTCTGACACATCTGTCATTCACTGACCACTCCCAGTGTGACAAGTTGTCACTCACTGACCACTTCCTGTGTGACTCATTGATACTGACTGACCACTCCCTGTGTGATACAGGGTCACTCACTGACCACTGATTGTCTGACACACCAGACATTCACTACCCACTCCCTGTGTGACACACGGTCACACACTGCCCTCTCCCTGTGTGACACAGGGTCACTCACTGACCTCTCCCTGTGTGACACACGGTCACTCGCTTCCCATCCCTGTGTGACACAGGGTCACTCACTGACCTCTCCCTGTGTGACACAGGGTCACTCACTGACCATTCCCAGTGTGTGACAAGGTCACTCACTGACCACTGCCTGTCTGACACATCTGTCATTCACTGACCACTCCCAGTGTGACACGTTGTCACTCACTGACCACTTCCTGTCTGACACATCCGTCATTTACTGCCATTTCCCTGTGTGACACAAGGTAACTCACTTCCCACTTCCTGTGTAACACACGTTCACTCACTGCACACTCCCAGAGTGACACGTAGTCACTTACTGACAACTGCCAGTGTGACTCATTGTTACTCACTGACTACTCCCAGTGTGACACACGGTCACTCACTGACCCCTTCCAGTGTGACTCATTGTTATTCACTGACCACTCCCTGTGTGACACAGGGTCACTCACTGACCACTCCCTGTGTGACATAGTGTCACTCACTGACCACACCCTGTGTGACACAGGGTCACTCACTGTTCACACCCTGTGTGACACAGGGTCACTCACTGACCACTCCCTGTGTGACACACGGTAACTCACTGACCACTGCCAGTGTGACACTCAGTCACTCACTGACCACTGCCAGTGTGACTCATTGTTACTCACTGACCACTCCCAGTGTGACACACGGTCAGTCACTGACCACTCCAGTGTCAGTCACTGACCACTCCCAGTGTGACACGCAGTCACTCACTGACAACTCTCTGTGTGACACGTGGTCACTCACTTACCACATCCTGTGAGACACGTCATCACTTACTGACCACTTCCTGTGTGATTCATTGTTACTCAATTATCACTCCCAGTGTGACATGCATTCACTCACTGACCACTGCCATTGTGACTCATTGTTACTCACTGACCACTCCCAGTGTGACACACGGTCACTCACTGACCCATTCCTGTGAGACTCATTGTTACTCACTGACCACTCCCTGTGTGACACAGTGTCACTCACTGACCATACCCTGTGTGACACAGGGTCACTCACTGACCACTCTCAGGGTGACACAGGTTCACTCAATGCCCACTCCTTGTGTGACACAGGGTCACTCACTGACCCCTTCCTGTGTGACAAAGGGTCACTCACTGACCACTCCCTGTGTGACACAGGGTCACTCACTGACCACTCCCAGTGTGACATATGGTCACTCACTGACCACTGCCTGTCTGACACATCTGTCATTCACTGACCACTCCCAGTGTGACACGCTGTCACTCACTGACCACTTCCTGTGTGTCTCATTGTTACTGACTGACCACTCCCTGTGTGATACAGGGTCACTCACTGACCACTGCCTTTCTGACACATCATACATTCAATGCCCACTCCCTGTGTGACACTGTGTCACACACTGCCCTCTCCCTGTGTGACACAGGGTCACTCACTGACCTCTCCCTGTGTGACACAGGGTCACTCACTGACCTCTCCCTGTGTGACACAGGGTCACTCACTGACCTCTCCCTGTGTGACACACGGTCACTCACTGCCACTCCCTGTGTGATACACGGTCACTCACTGCCCTCTCCCTATGTGACACAGGGTCACTCACTGAGCTCTACCTGTGTGACACAGGGTCACTCACTGACCTTTCCAAGTGTGTGACAAGGTCACTCACCGGCCACTGCCTGTCTGACACATCTGTCATTCACTCACCACTCCAAGTGTGACACGTTGTCGCTCACTGACCACTTCCTGTCTGACACATCCGTCATTCACTGCCCTCTCCCTGTGTGACACAGGGTCACTCACTGCCCACTTCCTGTGTGACACACGGTCACCCACTGCCCACTTCCTGCGTGACACACCGTCACTCACTGCACACTCCCAGAGTGACACGCAGTCACTCACTGACAACTGCCAGTGTGACTCACTCTTACTCACTGACCATTCCCTTTGTGACACAGGTTCATTACTGACCACTCCCTGTGTGACATAGGGTCACTCACTGACCACACCCTGTGTGACACAGAGTCACTCACTGACCACACCCTGTGTGACACAGGGTCACTCACTGACCACTCCTTGTGTGACACAGGGTCACTCACTGACCCCTTCCTGTGTGACAAAGGGTCACTCACTGACCACTCCCAGTGTGACACAGGGTCACTCACTGACCACTCCCAGTGTGACATATGGTCACTCACTGACCACTGCCTGTCTGACACATCTGTCATTCACTTTCCACTCCAGTGTGAAACGTTGAAACTCACTGACCACTTCCTGTGTGACTCATTGTTACTGACTGACCACACCCTGTTTGACACACACTCACTCACTGACCACTGCCTGTCTGACACATCTGTCAATCACTGACCACTCCCATTGTGATTCATCAATCACTGACCACTTCCTGTATGACTCATTGTTACTGACTGACCACTCCCTTTGTGACACAGGGTCACTCACTTCCCACTCCCTGTGTGACTCACGGTCACTCACTGACCCCTTCCTGTGTGACATGTGGTCACTCACTGACCACTTCCTGTATGACTCATTGTTACTGACTGATCACTCCCAGAGTGACACGCAGTCACTCACTGACCACTGCCACTGTGACACAGGGTCACTCACTGCCCACTCCCTGTGTGACACAGGGTCACTCACTGACCACTCCCTTTGTGACACAGGGTCACTCACTGACCACTCCCTGTGTGACACACAATCACTCACTGACCACACCCAGTGTGACACACGGTCACTCACTGACCACTCCCAGAATGACACACGGTCACTCACTGACTACTCCCTGTGTGATACACGTTCACTCACTGAGCACTCCCAGTGTGACACAATGTTACTCACTGACCACTCCCAGTGTGACATATGGTCACTCACTGACCACTGCCTGTCTGACACATCTGTCATTCACTGACCACTCCCAGTGTGACAAGTTGTCACTCACTGGCCACTTCCTGTATGATTCATTGATACTCACTGACCACACCCTGTGTGATACAGGGTCATTCACTGACCACTCCCTGTGTGACACAGTCACTCACTGCCCACTCCCTGTGTGACACACGCTCACTCACTGACCACTCTCTGTGTGACACGTGGTCACTCACTGACCACTTTCTGTGTGACACGTCGTCACTCACTGACCACTTCCTGTGTGACACGTCACTCACTGACCACTTCCTGCGTGACTCATTGTTACTCAATGATCACTCCCAGAGTGACATGCAGACACTCACTGCCCACTCCCTGTGTGACACACGGTCACTCACTGCCCTCTCCCTGTGTGACTCATGGTCACACACTGACCACTCCCTGTGTGACACACGGTCACTCACTGACCACTCCCTATGTGACACACGGTAACTCACTGACCACTGCCAGTGTGACGCACAGTCACTCACTGACCACTGCCAGTGTGACGCACAGTCACTCACTGACCACTGCCAGTGTGACTCATTGTTACTCACTGACCACTCCCAGTGTGAAACACGATCAGTCACTGACCACTCCCAGTGTGACACGCAGTCACTCACTGAGCACTCTCTGTGTGACATGTGGTCACTCACTGACCTCATCCTGTGAGACGCGTCGTCACTTACTAACCACTTCCTGAGTGATTCATTGTTACTCACTGATCACTCCCAGTGTGACATGCAGTCACTCACTGACCACTGCCATTGTGACTCATTGTTACTCACTGACCACTCCCAGTGTGACACACGGTCACTCACTGACCACTCCCTGGGTGACACATGGTCACTCACTGCCCACTCCCTGTGTGACAAAGGGTCACTCACTGACCATTCCCAGTGTGTGACAAGGTCACTCACTGACCACTGCCTGTCTGACACATCTGTCATTCACTGACCACTCCCAGTGTGACACATTGTCACTCTTGACCACTTCCTGTCTGACACATCCATCATTCACTGCCCTCTCCCTGTGTGACACAGGGTCACTCACTGACCACGTCCTGTGTGAAACAGCTTCACTCACTGCACACTCCCAGAGTGACACGCAGTCACTCACTGACCACTGCCAGTGTGACGCACAGTCACTCACTGACCAATGCCAGTGTGACTCATTGTTACTCACTGACTACTCCCAGTGTGACACATGGTCACTCACTGACCCCTTCCTGTGTGACTCATTGTTACTCACTGACTACTCCCAGTGTGACACACGGTCACTCACTGACCCCTTCTTGTGTGACTCATTGTTACTCACTGACCACTCCCTGTGTGACACAGGGTCACTCACTGACCACACCCTGTGTGACACAGGGTCACTCACTGATCACTCCCTGGGTGACACAGGGTCAGTCAATGCCCACTCCTTGTGTGACACAGGGTCACTCACTGACCCCTTCCTGTGTCACAGAGGGTCACTCACTGACCACTCCCTGTGAAACACAGGGTCACTCACTGACCACTCCTAGAGTGACATATGGTCACTCACTGACCACTGCCTGTCTGACACATCTGTCATTCACTGACCACTCCCAGTGTGACAAGTTGTCACTCACTGACCACTTCCTGTGTGACTCATTGATACTGACTGACCACTCCCTGTGTGATACAGGGTCACTCACTGACCACTGATTGTCTGACACACCAGACATTCACTACCCACTCCCTGTGTGACACACGGTCACACACTGCCCTCACCCTGTGTGACACAGGGTCACTCACTGACCTCTCCCTGTGTGACACACGGTCACTCGCTTCCCATCCCTGTGTGACACAGGGTCACTCACTGACCTCTCCCTGTGTGACACAGGGTCACTCACTGACCATTCCCAGTGTGTGACAAGGTCACTCACTGACCACTGCCTGTCTGACACATCTGTCATTCACTGACCACTCCCAGTGTGACACGTTGTCACTCACTGACCACTTCCTGTCTGACACATCCGTCATTTACTGCCATTTCCCTGTGTGACACAAGGTAACTCACTTCCCACTTCCTGTGTAACACACGTTCACTCACTGCACACTCCCAGAGTGACACGTAGTCACTTACTGACAACTGCCAGTGTGACTCATTGTTACTCACTGACTACTCCCAGTGTGACACACGGTCACTCCCTGACCCCTTCCAGTGTGACTCATTGTTATTCACTGACCACTCCCTGTGTGACACAGGGTCACTCACTGACCACTCCCTGTGTGACACAGGGTCACTCACTGACCACTCTCAGGGTGACACAGGTTCACTCAATGCCCACTCCTTGTGTGACACAGGGTCACTCACTGACCCCTTCCTGTGTGACAAAGGGTCACTCACTGACCACTCCCTGTGTGACACAGGGTCACTCACTGACCACTCCCAGTGTGACATATGGTCACTCACTGACCACTGCCTGTCTGACACATCTGTCATTCACTGACCACTCCCAGTGTGACACGCTGTCACTCACTGACCACTTCCTGTGTGTCTCATTGTTACTGACTGACCACTCCCTGTGTGATACAGGGTCACTCACTGACCACTGCCTTTCTGACACATCATACATTCAATGCCCACTCCCTGTGTGACACTGTGTCACACTCTGCCCTCTCCCTGTGTGACACAGGGTCACTCACTGACCTCTCCCTGTGTGACACAGGGTCACTCACTGACCTCTCCCTGTGTGACACAGGGTCACTCACTGACCTCTCCCTGTGTGACACACGGTCACTCACTGCCACTCCCTGTGTGATACACGGTCACTCACTGCCCTCTCCCTATGTGACACAGGGTCACTCACTGAGCTCTACCTGTGTGACACAGGGTCACTCACTGACCTTTCCAAGTGTGTGACAAGGTCACTCACCGGCCACTGCCTGTCTGACACATCTGTCATTCACTCACCACTCCAAGTGTGACACGTTGTCGCTCACTGACCACTTCCTGTCTGACACATCCGTCATTCACTGCCCTCTCCCTGTGTGACACAGGGTCACTCACTGCCCACTTCCTGTGTGACACACGGTCACCCACTGCCCACTTCCTGCGTGACACACCGTCACTCACTGCACACTCCCAGAGTGACACGCAGTCACTCACTGACAACTGCCAGTGTGACTCACTCTTACTCACTGACCATTCCCTTTGTGACACAGGTTCATTACTGACCACTCCCTGTGTGACATAGGGTCACTCACTGACCACACCCTGTGTGACACAGAGTCACTCACTGACCACACCCTGTGTGACACAGGGTCACTCACTGACCACTCCTTGTGTGACACAGGGTCACTCACTGACCCCTTCCTGTGTGACAAAGGGTCACTCACTGACCACTCCCAGTGTGACACAGGGTCACTCACTGACCACTCCCAGTGTGACATATGGTCACTCACTGACCACTGCCTGTCTGACACATCTGTCATTCACTTTCCACTCCAGTGTGAAACGTTGAAACTCACTGACCACTTCCTGTGTGACTCATTGTTACTGACTGACCACACCCTGTTTGACACACACTCACTCACTGACCACTGCCTGTCTGACACATCTGTCAATCACTGACCACTCCCATTGTGATTCATCAATCACTGACCACTTCCTGTATGACTCATTGTTACTGACTGACCACTCCCTTTGTGACACAGGGTCACTCACTTCCCACTCCCTGTGTGACTCACGGTCACTCACTGACCCCTTCCTGTGTGACATGTGGTCACTCACTGACCACTTCCTGTATGACTCATTGTTACTGACTGATCACTCCCAGAGTGACACGCAGTCACTCACTGACCACTGCCACTGTGACACAGGGTCACTCACTGCCCACTCCCTGTGTGACACAGGGTCACTCACTGACCACTCCCTTTGTGACACAGGGTCACTCACTGACCACTCCCTGTGTGACACACAATCACTCACTGACCACACCCAGCGTGACACACGGTCACTCACTGACCACTCCCAGAATGACACACGGTCACTCACTGACTACTCCCTGTGTGATACACGTTCACTCACTGAGCACTCCCAGTGTGACACAATGTTACTCACTGACCACTCCCAGTGTGACATATGGTCACTCACTGACCACTGCCTGTCTGACACATCTGTCATTCACTGACCACTCCCAGTGTGACAAGTTGTCACTCACTGGCCACTTCCTGTATGATTCATTGATACTCACTGACCACACCCTGTGTGATACAGGGTCATTCACTGACCACTCCCTGTGTGACACAGTCACTCACTGCCCACTCCCTGTGTGACACACGCTCACTCACTGACCACTCTCTGTGTGACACGTGGTCACTCACTGACCACTTTCTGTGTGACACGTCGTCACTCACTGACCACTTCCTGTGTGACACGTCACTCACTGACCACTTCCTGTGTGACTCATTGTTACTCAATGATCACTCCCAGAGTGACATGCAGACACTCACTGCCCACTCCCTGTGTGACACACGGTCACTCACTGCCCTCTCCCTGTGTGACTCATGGTCACACACTGACCACTCCCTGTGTGACACACGGTCACTCACTGACCACTCCCTATGTGACACACGGTAACTCACTGACCACTGCCAGTGTGACGCACAGTCACTCACTGACCACTGCCAGTGTGACGCACAGTCACTCACTGACCACTGCCAGTGTGACTCATTGTTACTCACTGACCACTCCCAGTGTGAAACACGATCAGTCACTGACCACTCCCAGTGTGACGCGCAGTCACTCACTGAGCACTCTCTGTGTGACATGTAGTCACTCACTGACCTCTTCCTGTGAGACGCGTCGTCACTTACTAACCACTTCCTGAGTGATTCATTGTTACTCACTGATCACTCCCAGTGTGACATGCAGTCACTCACTGACCACTGCCATTGTGACTCATTGTTACTCACTGACCACTCCCAGTGTGACACACGGTCACTCACTGACCACTCCCTGGGTGACACATGGTCACTCACTGCCCACTCCCTGTGTGACAAAGGGTCACTCACTGACCATTCCCAGTGTGTGACAAGGTCACTCACTGACCACTGCCTGTCTGACACATCTGTCATTCACTGACCACTCCCAGTGTGACACATTGTCACTCACTGACCACTTCCTGTCTGACACATCCATCATTCACTGCCCTCTCCCTGTGTGACACAGGGTCACTCACTGACCACGTCCTGTGTGAAACAGCTTCACTCACTGCACACTCCCAGAGTGACACGCAGTCACTCACTGACCACTGCCAGTGTGACGCACAGTCACTCACTGACCAATGCCAGTGTGACTCATTGTTACTCACTGACTACTCCCAGTGTGACACATGGTCACTCACTGACCCCTTCCTGTGTGACTCATTGTTACTCACTGACTACTCCCAGTGTGACACACGGTCACTCACTGACCCCTTCTTGTGTGACTCATTGTTACTCACTGACCACTCCCTGTGTGACACAGGGTCACTCACTGACCACACCCTGTGTGACACAGGGTCACTCACTGATCACTCCCTGGGTGACACAGGGTCAGTCAATGCCCACTCCTTGTGTGACACAGGGTCACTCACTGACCCCTTCCTGTGTCACAGAGGGTCACTCACTGACCACTCCCTGTGAAACACAGGGTCACTCACTGACCACTCCTAGAGTGACATATGGTCACTCACTGACCACTGCCTGTCTGACACATCTGTCATTCACTGACCACTCCCAGTGTGACAAGTTGTCACTCACTGACCACTTCCTGTGTGACTCATTGATACTGACTGACCACTCCCTGTGTGATACAGGGTCACTCACTGACCACTGATTGTCTGACACACCAGACATTCACTACCCACTCCCTGTGTGACACACGGTCACACACTGCCCTCTCCCTGTGTGACACAGGGTCACTCACTGACCTCTCCCTGTGTGACACACGGTCACTCGCTTCCCATCCCTGTGTGACACAGGGTCACTCACTGACCTCTCCCTGTGTGACACAGGGTCACTCACTGACCATTCCCAGTGTGTGACAAGGTCACTCACTGACCACTGCCTGTCTGACACATCTGTCATTCACTGACCACTCCCAGTGTGACACGTTGTCACTCACTGACCACTTCCTGTCTGACACATCCGTCATTTACTGCCATTTCCCTGTGTGACACAAGGTAACTCACTTCCCACTTCCTGTGTAACACACGTTCACTCACTGCACACTCCCAGAGTGACACGTAGTCACTTACTGACAACTGCCAGTGTGACTCATTGTTACTCACTGACTACTCCCAGTGTGACACACGGTCACTCACTGACCCCTTCCAGTGTGACTCATTGTTATTCACTGACCACTCCCTGTGTGACACAGGGTCACTCACTGACCACTCCCTGTGTGACATAGTGTCACTCACTGACCACACCCTGTGTGACACAGGGTCACTCACTGTTCACACCCTGTGTGACACAGGGTCACTCACTGACCACTCCCTGTGTGACACACGGTAACTCACTGACCACTGCCAGTGTGACACTCAGTCACTCACTGACCACTGCCAGTGTGACTCATTGTTACTCACTGACCACTCCCAGTGTGACACACGATCAGTCACTGACCACTCCCAGTGTGACACGCAGTCACTCACTGACCACTCTCTGTGTGACACGTGGTCACTCACTGACCACATCCTGTGAGACACGTCATCACTTACTGACCACTTCCTGTGTGATTCATTGTTACTCAATTATCACTCCCAGTGTGACATGCATTCACTCACTGACCACTGCCATTGTGACTCATTGTTACTCACTGACCACTCCCAGTGTGACACACGGTCACTCACTGACCCATTCCTGTGAGACTCATTGTTACTCACTGACCACTCCCTGTGTGACACAGTGTCACTCACTGACCATACCCTGTGTGACACAGGGTCACTCACTGACCACTCTCAGGGTGACACAGGTTCACTCAATGCCCACTCCTTGTGTGACACAGGGTCACTCACTGACCCCTTCCTGTGTGACAAAGGGTCACTCACTGACCACTCCCTGTGTGACACAGGGTCACTCACTGACCACTCCCAGTGTGACATATGGTCACTCACTGACCACTGCCTGTCTGACACATCTGTCATTCACTGACCACTCCCAGTGTGACACGTTGTCACTCACTGACCACTTCCTGTGTGTCTCATTGTTACTGACTGACCACTCCCTGTGTGATACAGGGTCACTCAATGACCACTGCCTTTCTGACACATCATACATTCAATGCCCACTCCCTGTGTGACACTGTGTCACACACTGCCCTCTCCCTGTGTGACACAGGGTCACTCACTGACCTCTCCCTGTGTGACACAGGGTCACTCACTGACCTCTCCCTGTGTGACACAGGGTCACTCACTGACCTCTCCCTGTGTGACACACGGTCACTCACTGCCACTCCCTGTGTGATACACGGTCACTCACTGCCCTCTCCCTATGTGACACAGGGTCACTCACTGAGCTCTACCTGTGTGACACAGGGTCACTCACTGACCTTTCCAAGTGTGTGACAAGGTCACTCACCGGCCACTGCCTGTCTGACACATCTGTCATTCACTCACCACTCCAAGTGTGACACGTTGTCGCTCACTGACCACTTCCTGTCTGACACATCCGTCATTCACTGCCCTCTCCCTGTGTGACACAGGGTCACTCACTGCCCACTTCCTGTGTGACACACGGTCACCCACTGCCCACTTCCTGCGTGACACACCGTCACTCACTGCACACTCCCAGAGTGACACGCAGTCACTCACTGACAACTGCCAGTGTGACTCACTCTTACTCACTGACCATTCCCTTTGTGACACAGGTTCATTACTGACCACTCCCTGTGTGACATAGGGTCACTCACTGACCACACCCTGTGTGACACAGAGTCACTCACTGACCACACCCTGTGTGACACAGGGTCACTCACTGACCACTCCTTGTGTGACACAGGGTCACTCACTGACCCCTTCCTGTGTGACAAAGGGTCACTCACTGACCACTCCCAGTGTGACACAGGGTCACTCACTGACCACTCCCAGTGTGACATATGGTCACTCACTGACCACTGCCTGTCTGACACATCTGTCATTCACTTTCCACTCCAGTGTGAAACGTTGAAACTCACTGACCACTTCCTGTGTGACTCATTGTTACTGACTGACCACACCCTGTTTGACACACACTCACTCACTGACCACTGCCTGTCTGACACATCTGTCAATCACTGACCACTCCCATTGTGATTCATCAATCACTGACCACTTCCTGTATGACTCATTGTTACTGACTGACCACTCCCTTTGTGACACAGGGTCACTCACTTCCCACTCCCTGTGTGACTCACGGTCACTCACTGACCCCTTCCTGTGTGACATGTGGTCACTCACTGACCACTTCCTGTATGACTCATTGTTACTGACTGATCACTCCCAGAGTGACACGCAGTCACTCACTGACCACTGCCACTGTGACACAGGGTCACTCACTGCCCACTCCCTGTGTGACACAGGGTCACTCACTGACCACTCCCTTTGTGACACAGGGTCACTCACTGACCACTCCCTGTGTGACACACAATCACTCACTGACCACACCCAGTGTGACACACGGTCACTCACTGACCACTCCCAGAATGACACATGGTCACTCACTGACTACTCCCTGTGTGATACACGTTCACTCACTGAGCACTCCCAGTGTGACACAATGTTACTCACTGACCACTCCCAGTGTGACATATGGTCACTCACTGACCACTGCCTGTCTGACACATCTGTCATTCACTGACCACTCCCAGTGTGACAAGTTGTCACTCACTGGCCACTTCCTGTATGATTCATTGATACTCACTGACCACACCCTGTGTGATACAGGGTCATTCACTGACCACTCCCTGTGTGACACAGTCACTCACTGCCCACTCCCTGTGTGACACACGCTCACTCACTGACCACTCTCTGTGTGACACGTGGTCACTCACTGACCACTTTCTGTGTGACACGTCGTCACTCACTGACCACTTCCTGTGTGACACGTCACTCACTGACCACTTCCTGCGTGACTCATTGTTACTCAATGATCACTCCCAGAGTGACATGCAGACACTCACTGCCCACTCCCTGTGTGACACACGGTCACTCACTGCCCTCTCCCTGTGTGACTCATGGTCACACACTGACCACTCCCTGTGTGACACACGGTCACTCACTGACCACTCCCTATGTGACACACGGTAACTCACTGACCACTGCCAGTGTGACGCACAATCACTCACTGACCACTGCCAGTGTGACGCACAGTCACTCACTGACCACTGCCAGTGTGACTCATTGTTACTCACTGACCACTCCCAGTGTGAAACACGATCAGTCACTGACCACTCCCAGTGTGACACGCAGTCACTCACTGAGCACTCTCTGTGTGACATGTGGTCACTCACTGACCTCATCCTGTGAGACACGTCGTCACTTACTAACCACTTCCTGAGTGATTCATTGTTACTCACTGATCACTCCCAGTGTGACATGCAGTCACTCACTGACCACTGCCATTGTGACTCATTGTTACTCACTGACCACTCCCAGTGTGACACACGGTCACTCACTGACCACTCCCTGGGTGACACATGGTCACTCACTGCCCACTCCCTGTGTGACAAAGGGTCACTCACTGACCATTCCCAGTGTGTGACAAGGTCACTCACTGACCACTGCCTGTCTGACACATCTGTCATTCACTGACCACTCCCAGTGTGACACATTGTCACTCACTGACCACTTCCTGTCTGACACATCCATCATTCACTGCCCTCTCCCTGTGTGACACAGGGTCACTCACTGACCATCGTCCTGTGTGAAACAGCTTCACTCACTGCACACTCCCAGAGTGACACGCAGTCACTCACTGACCACTGCCAGTGTGACGCACAGTCACTCACTGACCAATGCCAGTGTGACTCATTGTTACTCACTGACTACTCCCAGTGTGACACATGGTCACTCACTGACCCCGTCCTGTGTGACTCATTGTTACTCACTGACTACTCCCAGTGTGACACACGGTCACTCACTGACCCCTTCTTGTGTGACTCATTGTTACTCACTGACCACTCCCTGTGTGACACAGGGTCACTCACTGACCACACCCTGTGTGACACAGGGTCACTCACTGATCACTCCCTGGGTGACACAGGGTCAGTCAATGCCCACTCCTTGTGTGACACAGGGTCACTCACTGACCCCTTCCTGTGTCACAGAGGGTCACTCACTGACCACTCCCTGTGAAACACAGGGTCACTCACTGACCACTCCTAGAGTGACATATGGTCACTCACTGACCACTGCCTGTCTGACACATCTGTCATTCACTGACCACTCCCAGTGTGACAAGTTGTCACTCACTGACCACTTCCTGTGTGACTCATTGATACTGACTGACCACTCCCTGTGTGATACAGGGTCACTCACTGACCACTGATTGTCTGACACACCAGACATTCACTACCCACTCCCTGTGTGACACACGGTCACACACTGCCCTCTCCCTGTGTGACACAGGGTCACTCACTGACCTCTCCCTGTGTGACACACGGTCACTCGCTTCCCATCCCTGTGTGACACAGGGTCACTCACTGACCTCTCCCTGTGTGACACAGGGTCACTCACTGACCATTCCCAGTGTGTGACAAGGTCACTCACTGACCACTGCCTGTCTGACACATCTGTCATTCACTGACCACTCCCAGTGTGACACGTTGTCACTCACTGACCACTTCCTGTCTGACACATCCGTCATTTACTGCCATTTCCCTGTGTGACACAAGGTAACTCACTTCCCACTTCCTGTGTAACACACGTTCACTCACTGCACACTCCCAGAGTGACACGTAGTCACTTACTGACAACTGCCAGTGTGACTCATTGTTACTCACTGACTACTCCCAGTGTGACACACGGTCACTCACTGACCCCTTCCAGTGTGACTCATTGTTATTCACTGACCACTCCCTGTGTGACACAGGGTCACTCACTGTTCACACCCTGTGTGACACAGGGTCACTCACTGACCACTCCCTGTGTGACACACGGTAACTCACTGACCACTGCCAGTGTGACACTCAGTCACTCACTGACCACTGCCAGTGTGACTCATTGTTACTCACTGACCACTCCCAGTGTGACACACGGTCACTCACTGACCACTCCCAGTGTGACATATGGTCACTCACTGACCACTGCCTGTCTGACACATCTGTCATTCACTAACCACTCCCAGTGTGACACGTTGTCACTCACTGACCACTTCCTGTGTGTCTCATTGTTACTGACTGACCACTCCCTGTGTGATACAGGGTCACTCACTGACCACTGCCTTTCTGACACATCATACATTCAATGCCCACTCCCTGTGTGACACTGTGTCACACACTGCCCTTTCCCTGTGTGACACAGGGTCACTCACTGACCTCTCCCTGTGTGACACAGGGTCACTCACTGACCTCTCCCTGTGTGACACAGGGTCACTCACTGACCTCTCCCTATGTGACACACGGTCACTCACTGCCACTCCCTGTGTGATACACGGTCACTCACTGCCCTCTCCCTATGTGACACAGGGTCACTCACTGAGCTCTACCTGTGTGACACAGGGTCACTCACTGACCTTTCCAAGTGTGTGACAAGGTCACTCACCGGCCACTGCCTGTCTGACACATCTGTCATTCACTCACCACTCCAAGTGTGACACGTTGTCGCTCACTGACCACTTCCTGTCTGACACATCCGTCATTCACTGCCCTCTCCCTGTGTGACACAGGGTCACTCACTGCCCACTTCCTGTGTGACACACGGTCACCCACTGCCCACTTCCTGCGTGACACACCGTCACTCACTGCACACTCCCAGAGTGACACGCAGTCACTCACTGACAACTGCCAGTGTGACTCACTCTTACTCACTGACCATTCCCTTTGTGACACAGGTTCATTACTGACCACTCCCTGTGTGACATAGGGTCACTCACTGACCACACCCTGTGTGACACAGAGTCACTCACTGACCACACCCTGTGTGACACAGGGTCACTCACTGACCACTCCTTGTGTGACACAGGGTCACTCACTGACCCCTTCCTGTGTGACAAAGGGTCACTCACTGACCACTCCCAGTGTGACACAGGGTCACTCACTGACCACTCCCAGTGTGACACAGGGTCACTCACTGACCACTCCCAGTGTGACATATGGTCACTCACTGACCACTGCCTGTCTGACACATCTGTCATTCACTTTCCACTCCAGTGTGAAACGTTGAAACTCACTGACCACTTCCTGTGTGACTCATTGTTACTGACTGACCACACCCTGTTTGACACACACTCACTCACTGACCACTGCCTGTCTGACACATCTGTCAATCACTGACCACTCCCATTGTGATTCATCAATCACTGACCACTTCCTGTATGACTCATTGTTACTGACTGACCACTCCCTTTGTGACACAGGGTCACTCACTTCCCACTCCCTGTGTGACTCACGGTCACTCACTGACCCCTTCCTGTGTGACATGTGGTCACTCACTGACCACTTCCTGTATGACTCATTGTTACTGACTGATCACTCCCAGAGTGACACGCAGTCACTCACTGACCACTGCCACTGTGACACAGGGTCACTCACTGCCCACTCCCTGTGTGACACAGGGTCACTCACTGACCACTCCCTTTGTGACACAGGGTCACTCACTGACCACTCCCTGTGTGACACACAATCACTCACTGACCACACCCAGCGTGACACACGGTCACTCTCTGACCACTCCCAGAATGACACATGGTCACTCACTGACTACTCCCTGTGTGATACACGTTCACTCACTGAGCACTCCCAGTGTGACACAATGTTACTCACTGACCACTCCCAGTGTGACATATGGTCACTCACTGACCACTGCCTGTCTGACACATCTGTCATTCACTGACCACTCCCAGTGTGACAAGTTGTCACTCACTGGCCACTTCCTGTATGATTCATTGATACTCACTGACCACACCCTGTGTGATACAGGGTCATTCACTGACCACTCCCTGTGTGACACAGTCACTCACTGCCCACTCCCTGTGTGACACACGCTCACTCACTGACCACTCTCTGTGTGACACGTGGTCACTCACTGACCACTTTCTGTGTGACACGTCGTCACTCACTGACCACTTCCTGTGTGACACGTCACTCACTGACCACTTCCTGCGTGACTCATTGTTACTCAATGATCACTCCCAGAGTGACATGCAGACACTCACTGCCCACTCCCTGTGTGACACACGGTCACTCACTGCCCTCTCCCTGTGTGACTCATGGTCACACACTGACCACTCCCTGTGTGACACACGGTCACTCACTGACCACTCCCTATGTGACACACGGTAACTCACTGACCACTGCCAGTGTGACGCACAGTCACTCACTGACCACTGCCAGTGTGACGCACAGTCACTCACTGACCACTGCCAGTGTGACTCATTGTTACTCACTGACCACTCCCAGTGTGAAACACGATCAGTCACTGACCACTCCCAGTGTGACACGCAGTCACTCACTGAGCACTCTCTGTGTGACATGTGGTCACTCACTGACCTCGTCCTGTGAGACACGTCGTCACTTACTGACCACTTCCTGAGTGATTCATTGTTACTCACTGATCACTCCCAGTGTGACATGCAGTCACTCACTGACCACTGCCATTGTGACTCATTGTTACTCACTGACCACTCCCAGTGTGACACACGGTCACTCACTGACCACTCCCTGGGTGACACATGGTCACTCACTGCCCACTCCCTGTGTGACAAAGGGTCACTCACTGACCATTCCCAGTGTGTGACAAGGTCACTCACTGACCACTGCCTGTCTGACACATCTGTCATTCACTGACCACTCCCAGTGTGACACATTGTCACTCACTGACCACTTCCTGTCTGACACATCCATCATTCACTGCCCTCTCCCCGTGTGACACAGGGTCACTCACTGCCCACGTCCTGTGTGAAACAGCTTCACTCACTGCACACTCCCAGAGTGACACGCAGTCACTCACTGACCACTGCCAGTGTGACGCACAGTTACTCACTGACAAATGCCAGTGTGACTCATTGTTACTCACTGACTACTCCCAGTGTGACACATGGTCACTCACTGACCCCTTCCTGTGTGACTCATTGTTACTCACTGATTACTCCCAGTGTGACACACGGTCACTCACTGACCCCTTCCTGTGTGACTCATTGTTACTCACTGACCACTCCCTGTGTGACACAGGGTCACTCACTGACCACACCCTGTGTGACACAGGGTCACTCACTGATCACTCCCTGGGTGACACAGGGTCAGTCAATGCCCACTCTTTGTGTGACACAGGGTCACTCACTGACCCCTTCCTGTGTCACAGAGGGTCACTCACTGACCACTCCCTGTGAAACACAGGGTCACTCACTGACCACTCCTAGAGTGACATATGGTCACTCACTGACCACTGCCTGTCTGACACATCTGTCATTCACTGACCACTCCCAGTGTGACAAGTTGTCACTCACTGACCACTTCCTGTGTGACTCATTGATACTGACTGACCACTCCCTGTGTGATACAGGGTCACTCACTGACCACTGATTGTCTGACACACCAGACATTCACTACCCACTCCCTGTGTGACACACGGTCACACACTGCCCTCTCCCTGTGTGACACAGGGTCACTCACTGACCTCTCCCTGTGTGACACACGGTCACTCGCTTCCCATCCCTGTGTGACACAGGGTCACTCACTGACCTCTCCCTGTGTGACACAGGGTCACTCACTGACCATTCCCAGTGTGTGACAAGGTCACTCACTGACCACTGCCTGTCTGACACATCTGTCATTCACTGACCACTCCCAGTGTGACACGTTGTCACTCACTGACCACTTCCTGTCTGACACATCCGTCATTTACTGCCATTTCCCTGTGTGACACAAGGTAACTCACTTCCCACTTCCTGTGTAACACACGTTCACTCACTGCACACTCCCAGAGTGACACGTAGTCACTTACTGACAACTGCCAGTGTGACTCATTGTTACTCACTGACTACTCCCAGTGTGACACACGGTCACTCACTGACCCCTTCCAGTGTGACTCATTGTTATTCACTGACCACTCCCTGTGTGACACAGGGTCACTCACTGACCACTCCCTGTGTGACATAGTGTCACTCACTGACCACACCCTGTGTGACACAGGGTCACTCACTGTTCACACCCTGTGTGACACAGGGTCACTCACTGACCACTCCCTGTGTGACACACGGTAACTCACTGACCACTGCCAGTGTGACACTCAGTCACTCACTGACCACTGCCAGTGTGACTCATTGTTACTCACTGACCACTCCCAGTGTGACACACGGTCAGTCACTGACCACTCCCAGTTTGACACAATGTTACTCTCTGACCACTCCCAGTAGGAAACACGATCAGTCACTGACCACTCCCAGTGTGACACGCAGTCACTCACTGACCACTCTCTGTGTGACACGTGGTCACTCACTGACCACATCCTGTGAGACACGTCATCACTTACTGACCACTTCCTGTGTGATTCATTGTTACTCAATTATCACTCCCAGTGTGACATGCATTCACTTACTGACCACTGCCATTGTGACTCATTGTTACTCACTGACCACTCCCAGTGTGACACACGGTCACTCACTGACCCATTCCTGTGAGACTCATTGTTACTCACTGACCACTCCCTGTGTGACACAGTGTCACTCACTGACCATACCCTGTGTGACACAGGGTCACTCACTGACCACTCTCAGGGTGACACAGGTTCACTCAATGCCCACTCCTTGTGTGACACAGGGTCACTCACTGACCCCTTCCTGTGTGACAAAGGGTCACTCACTGACCACTCCCTGTGTGACACAGGGTCACTCACTGACCACTCCCAGTGTGACATATGGTCACTCACTGACCACTGCCTGTCTGACACATCTGTCATTCACTGACCACTCCCAGTGTGACACGCTGTCACTCACTGACCACTTCCTGTGTGTCTCATTGTTACTGACTGACCACTCCCTGTGTGATACAGGGTCACTCACTGACCACTGCCTTTCTGACACATCATACATTCAATGCCCACTCCCTGTGTGACACTGTGTCACACACTGCCCTCTCCCTGTGTGACACAGGGTCACTCACTGACCTCTCCCTGTGTGACACAGGGTCACTCACTGACCTCTCCCTGTGTGACACAGGGTCACTCACTGCCCTCTCCCTATGTGACACAGGGTCACTCACTGACCTCTACCTGTGTGACACAGGGTCACTCACTGACCTTTCCAAGTGTGTGACAAGGTCACTCACCGGCCACTGCCTGTCTGACACATCTGTCATTCACTCACCACTCCAAGTGTGACACGTTGTCGCTCACTGACCACTTCCTGTCTGACACATCCGTCATTCACTGCCCTCTCCCTGTGTGACACAGGGTCACTCACTGCCCACTTCCTGTGTGACACACGGTCACCCACTGCCCACTTCCTGCGTGACACACCGTCACTCACTGCACACTCCCAGAGTGACACGCAGTCACTCACTGACAACTGCCAGTGTGACTCACTCTTACTCACTGACCATTCCCTTTGTGACACAGGTTCATTACTGACCACTCCCTGTGTGACATAGGGTCACTCACTGACCACACCCTGTGTGACACAGAGTCACTCACTGACCACACCCTGTGTGACACAGGGTCACTCACTGACCACTCCTTGTGTGACACAGGGTCACTCACTGACCCCTTCCTGTGTGACAAAGGGTCACTCACTGACCACTCCCAGTGTGACACAGGGTCACTCACTGACCACTCCCAGTGTGACATATGGTCACTCACTGACCACTGCCTGTCTGACACATCTGTCATTCACTTTCCACTCCAGTGTGAAACGTTGAAACTCACTGACCACTTCCTGTGTGACTCATTGTTACTGACTGACCACACCCTGTTTGACACACACTCACTCACTGACCACTGCCTGTCTGACACATCTGTCAATCACTGACCACTCCCATTGTGATTCATCAATCACTGACCACTTCCTGTATGACTCATTGTTACTGACTGACCACTCCCTTTGTGACACAGGGTCACTCACTTCCCACTCCCTGTGTGACTCACCGTCACTCACTGACCCCTTCCTGTGTGACATGTGGTCACTCACTGACCACTTCCTGTATGACTCATTGTTACTGACTGATCACTCCCAGAGTGACACGCAGTCACTCACTGACCACTGCCACTGTGACACAGGGTCACTCACTGCCCACTCCCTGTGTGACACAGGGTCACTCACTGACCACTCCCTTTGTGACACAGGGTCACTCACTGACCACTCCCTGTGTGACACACAATCACTCACTGACCACACCCAGCGTGACACACGGTCACTCACTGACCACTCCCAGAATGACACACGGTCACTCACTGACTACTCCCTGTGTGATACACGTTCACTCACTGAGCACTCCCAGTGTGACACAATGTTACTCACTGACCACTCCCAGTGTGACATATGGTCACTCACTGACCACTGCCTGTCTGACACATCTGTCATTCACTGACCACTCCCAGTGTGACAAGTTGTCACTCACTGGCCACTTCCTGTATGATTCATTGATTCTCACTGACCACACCCTGTGTGATACAGGGTCATTCACTGACCACTCCCTGTGTGACACAGTCACTCACTGCCCACTCCCTGTGTGACACACGCTCACTCACTGACCACTCTCTGTGTGACACGTGGTCACTCACTGACCACTTTCTGTGTGACACGTCGTCACTCACTGACCACTTCCTGTGTGACACGTCACTCACTGACCACTTCCTGCGTGACTCATTGTTACTCAATGATCACTCCCAGAGTGACATGCAGACACTCACTGCCCACTCCCTGTGTGACACACGGTCACTCACTGCCCTCTCCCTGTGTGACTCATGGTCACACACTGACCACTCCCTGTGTGACACACGGTCACTCACTGACCACTCCCTATGTGACACACGGTAACTCACTGACCACTGCCAGTGTGACGCACAGTCACTCACTGACCACTGCCAGTGTGACGCACAGTCACTCACTGACCACTGCCAGTGTGACTCATTGTTACTCACTGACCACTCCCAGTGTGAAACACGATCAGTCACTGACCACTCCCAGTGTGACACGCAGTCACTCACTGAGCACTCTCTGTGTGACATGTGGTCACTCACTGACCTCGTCCTGTGAGACACGTCGTCACTTACTGACCACTTCCTGAGTGATTCATTGTTACTCACTGATCACTCCCAGTGTGACATGCAGTCACTCACTGACCACTGCCATTGTGACTCATTGTTACTCACTGACCACTCCCAGTGTGACACACGGTCACTCACTGACCACTCCCTGGGTGACACATGGTCACTCACTGCCCACTCCCTGTGTGACAAAGGGTCACTCACTGACCATTCCCAGTGTGTGACAAGGTCACTCACTGACCACTGCCTGTCTGACACATCTGTCATTCACTGACCACTCCCAGTGTGACACATTGTCACTCACTGACCACTTCCTGTCTGACACATCCATCATTCACTGCCCTCTCCCCGTGTGACACAGGGTCACTCACTGCCCACGTCCTGTGTGAAACAGCTTCACTCACTGCACACTCCCAGAGTGACACGCAGTCACTCACTGACCACTGCCAGTGTGACGCACAGTTACTCACTGACAAATGCCAGTGTGACTCATTGTTACTCACTGACTACTCCCAGTGTGACACATGGTCACTCACTGACCCCTTCCTGTGTGACTCATTGTTACTCACTGATTACTCCCAGTGTGACACACGGTCACTCACTGACCCCTTCCTGTGTGACTCATTGTTACTCACTGACCACTCCCTGTGTGACACAGGGTCACTCACTGACCACACCCTGTGTGACACAGGGTCACTCACTGATCACTCCCTGGGTGACACAGGGTCAGTCAATGCCCACTCCTTGTGTGACACAGGGTCACTCACTGACCCCTTCCTGTGTCACAGAGGGTCACTCACTGACCACTCCCTGTGAAACACAGGGTCACTCACTGACCACTCCTAGAGTGACATATGGTCACTCACTGACCACTGCCTGTCTGACACATCTGTCATTCACTGACCACTCCCAGTGTGACAAGTTGTCACTCACTGACCACTTCCTGTGTGACTCATTGATACTGACTGACCACTCCCTGTGTGATACAGGGTCACTCACTGACCACTGATTGTCTGACACACCAGACATTCACTACCCACTCCCTGTGTGACACACGGTCACACACTGCCCTCTCCCTGTGTGACACAGGGTCACTCACTGACCTCTCCCTGTGTGACACACGGTCACTCGCTTCCCATCCCTGTGTGACACAGGGTCACTCACTGACCTCTCCCTGTGTGACACAGGGTCACTCACTGACCATTCCCAGTGTGTGACAAGGTCACTCACTGACCACTGCCTGTCTGACACATCTGTCATTCACTGACCACTCCCAGTGTGACACGTTGTCACTCACTGACCACTTCCTGTCTGACACATCCGTCATTTACTGCCATTTCCCTGTGTGACACAAGGTAACTCACTTCCCACTTCCTGTGTAACACACGTTCACTCACTGCACACTCCCAGAGTGACACGTAGTCACTTACTGACAACTGCCAGTGTGACTCATTGTTACTCACTGACTACTCCCAGTGTGACACACGGTCACTCACTGACCCCTTCCAGTGTGACTCATTGTTATTCACTGACCACTCCCTGTGTGACACAGGGTCACTCACTGACCACTCCCTGTGTGACATAGTGTCACTCACTGACCACACCCTGTGTGACACAGGGTCACTCACTGTTCACACCCTGTGTGACACAGGGTCACTCACTGACCACTCCCTGTGTGACACACGGTAACTCACTGACCACTGCCAGTGTGACACTCAGTCACTCACTGACCACTGCCAGTGTGACTCATTGTTACTCACTGACCACTCCCAGTGTGACACACGGTCAGTCACTGACCACTCCCAGTTTGACACAATGTTACTCTCTGACCACTCCCAGTAGGAAACACGATCAGTCACTGACCACTCCCAGTGTGACACGCAGTCACTCACTGACCACTCTCTGTGTGACACGTGGTCACTCACTGACCACATCCTGTGAGACACGTCATCACTTACTGACCACTTCCTGTGTGATTCATTGTTACTCAATTATCACTCCCAGTGTGACATGCATTCACTTACTGACCACTGCCATTGTGACTCATTGTTACTCACTGACCACTCCCAGTGTGACACACGGTCACTCACTGACCCATTCCTGTGAGACTCATTGTTACTCACTGACCACTCCCTGTGTGACACAGTGTCACTCACTGACCATACCCTGTGTGACACAGGGTCACTCACTGACCACTCTCAGGGTGACACAGGTTCACTCAATGCCCACTCCTTGTGTGACACAGGGTCACTCACTGACCCCTTCCTGTGTGACAAAGGGTCACTCACTGACCACTCCCTGTGTGACACAGGGTCACTCACTGACCACTCCCAGTGTGACATATGGTCACTCACTGACCACTGCCTGTCTGACACATCTGTCATTCACTGACCACTCCCAGTGTGACACGCTGTCACTCACTGACCACTTCCTGTGTGTCTCATTGTTACTGACTGACCACTCCCTGTGTGATACAGGGTCACTCACTGACCACTGCCTTTCTGACACATCATACATTCAATGCCCACTCCCTGTGTGACACTGTGTCACACACTGCCCTCTCCCTGTGTGACACAGGGTCACTCACTGACCTCTCCCTGTGTGACACAGGGTCACTCACTGACCTCTCCCTGTGTGACACAGGGTCACTCACTGACCTCTCCCTGTGTGACACACGGTCACTCACTGCCACTCCCTGTGTGATACACGGTCACTCACTGCCCTCTCCCTATGTGACACAGGGTCACTCACTGACCTCTACCTGTGTGACACAGGGTCACTCACTGACCTTTCCAAGTGTGTGACAAGGTCACTCACCGGCCACTGCCTGTCTGACACATCTGTCATTCACTCACCACTCCAAGTGTGACACGTTGTCGCTCACTGACCACTTCCTGTCTGACACATCCGTCATTCACTGCCCTCTCCCTGTGTGACACAGGGTCACTCACTGCCCACTTCCTGTGTGACACACGGTCACCCACTGCCCACTTCCTGCGTGACACACCGTCACTCACTGCACACTCCCAGAGTGACACGCAGTCACTCACTGACAACTGCCAGTGTGACTCACTCTTACTCACTGACCATTCCCTTTGTGACACAGGTTCATTACTGACCACTCCCTGTGTGACATAGGGTCACTCACTGACCACACCCTGTGTGACACAGAGTCACTCACTGACCACACCCTGTGTGACACAGGGTCACTCACTGACCACTCCTTGTGTGACACAGGGTCACTCAATGACCCCTTCCTGTGTGACAAAGGGTCACTCACTGACCACTCCCAGTGTGACACAGGGTCACTCACTGACCACTCCCAGTGTGACATATGGTCACTCACTGACCACTGCCTGTCTGACACATCTGTCATTCACTTTCCACTCCAGTGTGAAACGTTGAAACTCACTGACCACTTCCTGTGTGACTCATTGTTACTGACTGACCACACCCTGTTTGACACACACTCACTCACTGACCACTGCCTGTCTGACACATCTGTCAATCACTGACCACTCCCATTGTGATTCATCAATCACTGACCACTTCCTGTATGACTCATTGTTACTGACTGACCACTCCCTTTGTGACACAGGGTCACTCACTTCCCACTCCCTGTGTGACTCACGGTCACTCACTGACCCCTTCCTGTGTGACATGTGGTCACTCACTGACCACTTCCTGTATGACTCATTGTTACTGACTGATCACTCCCAGAGTGACACGCAGTCACTCACTGACCACTGCCACTGTGACACAGAGTCACTCACTGCCCACTCCCTGTGTGACACAGGGTCACTCACTGACCACTCCCTTTGTGACACAGGGTCACTCACTGACCACTCCCTGTGTGACACACAATCACTCACTGACCACACCCAGCGTGACACACGGTCACTCACTGACCACTCCCAGAATGACACACGGTCACTCACTGACTACTCCCTGTGTGATACACGTTCACTCACTGAGCACTCCCAGTGTGACACAATGTTACTCACTGACCACTCCCAGTGTGACATATGGTCACTCACTGACCACTGCCTGTCTGACACATCTGTCATTCACTGACCACTCCCAGTGTGACAAGTTGTCACTCACTGGCCACTTCCTGTATGATTCATTGATTCTCACTGACCACACCCTGTGTGATACAGGGTCATTCACTGACCACTCCCTGTGTGACACAGTCACTCACTGCCCACTCCCTGTGTGACACACGCTCACTCACTGACCACTCTCTGTGTGACACGTGGTCACTCACTGACCACTTTCTGTGTGACACGTCGTCACTCACTGACCACTTCCTGTGTGACACGTCACTCACTGACCACTTCCTGCGTGACTCATTGTTACTCAATGATCACTCCCAGAGTGACATGCAGACACTCACTGCCCACTCCCTGTGTGACACACGGTCACTCACTGCCCTCTCCCTGTGTGACTCATGGTCACACACTGACCACTCCCTGTGTGACACACGGTCACTCACTGACCACTCCCTATGTGACACACGGTAACTCACTGACCACTGCCAGTGTGACGCACAGTCACTCACTGACCACTGCCAGTGTGACGCACAGTCACTCACTGACCACTGCCAGTGTGACTCATTGTTACTCACTGACCACTCCCAGTGTGAAACACGATCAGTCACTGACCACTCCCAGTGTGACACGCAGTCACTCACTGAGCACTCTCTGTGTGACATGTGGTCACTCACTGACCTCGTCCTGTGAGACACGTCGTCACTTACTGACCACTTCCTGAGTGATTCATTGTTACTCACTGATCACTCCCAGTGTGACATGCAGTCACTCACTGACCACTGCCATTGTGACTCATTGTTACTCACTGACCACTCCCAGTGTGACACACGGTCACTCACTGACCACTCCCTGGGTGACACATGGTCACTCACTGCCCACTCCCTGTGTGACAAAGGGTCACTCACTGACCATTCCCAGTGTGTGACAAGGTCACTCACTGACCACTGCCTGTCTGACACATCTGTCATTCACTGACCACTCCCAGTGTGACACATTGTCACTCACTGACCACTTCCTGTCTGACACATCCATCATTCACTGCCCTCTCCCCGTGTGACACAGGGTCACTCACTGCCCACGTCCTGTGTGAAACAGCTTCACTCACTGCACACTCCCAGAGTGACACGCAGTCACTCACTGACCACTGCCAGTGTGACGCACAGTTACTCACTGACAAATGCCAGTGTGACTCATTGTTACTCACTGACTACTCCCAGTGTGACACATGGTCACTCACTGACCCCTTCCTGTGTGACTCATTGTTACTCACTGATTACTCCCAGTGTGACACACGGTCACTCACTGACCCCTTCCTGTGTGACTCATTGTTACTCACTGACCACTCCCTGTGTGACACAGGGTCACTCACTGACCACACCCTGTGTGACACAGGGTCACTCACTGATCACTCCCTGGGTGACACAGGGTCAGTCAATGCCCACTCCTTGTGTGACACAGGGTCACTCACTGACCCCTTCCTGTGTCACAGAGGGTCACTCACTGACCACTCCCTGTGAAACACAGGGTCACTCACTGACCACTCCTAGAGTGACATATGGTCACTCACTGACCACTGCCTGTCTGACACATCTGTCATTCACTGACCACTCCCAGTGTGACAAGTTGTCACTCACTGACCACTTCCTGTGTGACTCATTGATACTGACTGACCACTCCCTGTGTGATACAGGGTCACTCACTGACCACTGATTGTCTGACACACCAGACATTCACTACCCACTCCCTGTGTGACACACGGTCACACACTGCCCTCTCCCTGTGTGACACAGGGTCACTCACTGACCTCTCCCTGTGTGACACACGGTCACTCGCTTCCCATCCCTGTGTGACACAGGGTCACTCACTGACCTCTCCCTGTGTGACACAGGGTCACTTACTGACCATTCCCAGTGTGTGACAAGGTCACTCACTGACCACTGCCTGTCTGACACATCTGTCATTCACTGACCACTCCCAGTGTGACACGTTGTCACTCACTGACCACTTCCTGTCTGACACATCCGTCATTTACTGCCATTTCCCTGTGTGACACAAGGTAACTCACTTCCCACTTCCTGTGTAACACACGTTCACTCACTGCACACTCCCAGAGTGACACGTAGTCACTTACTGACAACTGCCAGTGTGACTCATTGTTACTCACTGACTACTCCCAGTGTGACACACGGTCACTCACTGACCCCTTCCAGTGTGACTCATTGTTATTCACTGACCACTCCCTGTGTGACACAGGGTCACTCACTGACCACTCCCTGTGTGACATAGTGTCACTCACTGACCACACCCTGTGTGACACAGGGTCACTCACTGTTCACACCCTGTGTGACACAGGGTCACTCACTGACCACTCCCTGTGTGACACACGGTAACTCACTGACCACTGCCAGTGTGACACTCAGTCACTCACTGACCACTGCCAGTGTGACTCATTGTTACTCACTGACCACTCCCAGTGTGACACACGGTCAGTCACTGACCACTCCCAGTTTGACACAATGTTACTCTCTGACCACTCCCAGTAGGAAACACGATCAGTAACTGACCACTCCCAGTGTGACACGCAGTCACTCACTGACCACTCTCTGTGTGACACGTGGTCACTCACTGACCACATCCTGTGAGACACGTCATCACTTACTGACCACTTCCTGTGTGATTCATTGTTACTCAATTATCACTCCCAGTGTGACATGCATTCACTTACTGACCACTGCCATTGTGACTCATTGTTACTCACTGACCACTCCCAGTGTGACACACGGTCACTCACTGACCCATTCCTGTGAGACTCATTGTTACTCACTGACCACTCCCTGTGTGACACAGTGTCACTCACTGACCATACCCTGTGTGACACAGGGTCACTCACTGACCACTCTCAGGGTGACACAGGTTCACTCAATGCCCACTCCTTGTGTGACACAGGGTCACTCACTGACCCCTTCCTGTGTGACAAAGGGTCACTCACTGACCACTCCCTGTGTGACACAGGGTCACTCACTGACCACACCCAGTGTGACATATGGTCACTCACTGACCACTGCCTGTCTGACACATCTGTCATTCACTGACCACTCCCAGTGTGACACGCTGTCACTCACTGACCACTTCCTGTGTGTCTCATTGTTACTGACTGACCACTCCCTGTGTGATACAGGGTCACTCACTGACCACTGCCTTTCTGTCACATCATACATTCAATGCCCACTCCCTGTGTGACACTGTGTCACACACTGCCCTCTCCCTGTGTGACACAGGGTCACTCACTGACCTCTCCCTGTGTGACACAGGGTCACTCACTGACCTCTCCCTGTGTGACATAGTGTCACTCACTGACCACACCCTGTGTGACACAGGGTCACTCACTGTTCACACCCTGTGTGACACAGGGTCACTCACTGACCACTCCCTGTGTGACACACGGTAACTCACTGACCACTGCCAGTGTGACACTCAGTCACTCACTGACCACTGCCAGTGTGACTCATTGTTACTCACTGACCACTCCCAGTGTGACACACGGTCAGTCACTGACCACTCCCAGTTTGACACAATGTTACTCTCTGACCACTCCCAGTAGGAAACACGATCAGTCACTGACCACTCCCAGTGTGACACGCAGTCACTCACTGACCACTCTCTGTGTGACACGTGGTCACTCACTGACCACATCCTGTGAGACACGTCATCACTTACTGACCACTTCCTGTGTGATTCATTGTTACTCAATTATCACTCCCAGTGTGACATGCATTCACTTACTGACCACTGCCATTGTGACTCATTGTTACTCACTGACCACTCCCAGTGTGACACACGGTCACTCACTGACCCATTCCTGTGAGACTCATTGTTACTCACTGACCACTCCCTGTGTGACACAGTGTCACTCACTGACCATACCCTGTGTGACACAGGGTCACTCACTGACCACTCTCAGGGTGACACAGGTTCACTCAATGCCCACTCCTTGTGTGACACAGGGTCACTCACTGACCCCTTCCTGTGTGACAAAGGGTCACTCACTGACCACTCCCTGTGTGACACAGGGTCACTCACTGACCACTCCCAGTGTGACATAGGGTCACTCACTGACCACTGCCTGTCTGACACATCTGTCATTCACTGACCACTCCCAGTGTGACACGCTGTCACTCACTGACCACTTCCTGTGTGTCTCATTGTTACTGACTGACCACTCCCTGTGTGATACAGGGTCACTCACTGACCACTGCCTTTCTGACACATCATACATTCAATGCCCACTCCCTGTGTGACACTGTGTCACACACTGCCCTCTCCCTGTGTGACACAGGGTCACTCACTGACCTCTCCCTGTGTGACACAGGGTCACTCACTGACCTCTCCCTGTGTGACACAGGGTCACTCACTGACCTCTCCCTGTGTGACACACGGTCACTCACTGCCACTCCCTGTGTGATACACGGTCACTCACTGACCTCTCCCTGTGTGACACAGGGTCACTCACTGACCTCTCCCTGTGTGACACACGGTCACTCACTGCCACTCCCTGTGTGATACACGGTCACTCACTGCCCTCTCCCTATGTGACACAGGGTCACTCACTGACCTCTACCTGTGTGACACAGGGTCACTCACTGACCTTTCCAAGTGTGTGACAAGGTCACTCACCGGCCACTGCCTGTCTGACACATCTGTCAGTCACTCACCACTCCAAGTGTGACACGTTGTCGCTCACTGACCACTTCCTGTCTGACACATCCGTCATTCACTGCCCTCTCCCTGTGTGACACAGGGTCACTCACTGCCCACTTCCTGTGTGACACACGGTCACCCACTGCCCACTTCCTGCGTGACACACCGTCACTCACTGCACACTCCCAGAGTGACACGCAGTCACTCACTGACAACTGCCAGTGTGACTCACTCTTACTCACTGACCATTCCCTTTGTGACACAGGTTCATTACTGACCACTCCCTGTGTGACATAGGGTCACTCACTGACCACACCCTGTGTGACACAGAGTCACTCACTGACCACACCCTGTGTGACACAGGGTCACTCACTGACCACTCCTTGTGTGACACAGGGTCACTCACTGACCCCTTCCTGTGTGACAAAGGGTCACTCACTGACCACTCCCAGTGTGACACAGGGTCACTCACTGACCACTCCCAGTGTGACATATGGTCACTCACTGACCACTGCCTGTCTGACACATCTGTCATTCACTTTCCACTCCAGTGTGAAACGTTGAAACTCACTGACCACTTCCTGTGTGACTCATTGTTACTGACTGACCACACCCTGTTTGACACACACTCACTCACTGACCACTGCCTGTCTGACACATCTGTCAATCACTGACCACTCCCATTGTGATTCATCAATCACTGACCACTTCCTGTATGACTCATTGTTACTGACTGACCACTCCCTTTGTGACACAGGGTCACTCACTTCCCACTCCCTGTGTGACTCACGGTCACTCACTGACCCCTTCCTGTGTGACATGTGGTCACTCACTGACCACTTCCTGTATGACTCATTGTTACTGACTGATCACTCCCAGAGTGACACGCAGTCACTCACTGACCACTGCCACTGTGACACAGGGTCACTCACTGCCCACTCCCTGTGTGACACAGGGTCACTCACTGACCACTCCCTTTGTGACACAGGGTCACTCACTGACCACTCCCTGTGTGACACACAATCACTCACTGACCACACCCAGCGTGACACACGGTCACTCACTGACCACTCCCAGAATGACACACGGTCACTCACTGACTACTCCCTGTGTGATACACGTTCACTCACTGAGCACTCCCAGTGTGACACAATGTTACTCACTGACCACTCCCAGTGTGACATATGGTCACTCACTGACCACTGCCTGTCTGACACATCTGTCATTCACTGACCACTCCCAGTGTGACAAGTTGTCACTCACTGGCCACTTCCTGTATGATTCATTGATACTCACTGACCACACCCTGTGTGATACAGGGTCATTCACTGACCACTCCCTGTGTGACACAGTCACTCACTGCCCACTCCCTGTGTGACACACGCTCACTCACTGACCACTCTCTGTGTGACACGTGGTCACTCACTGACCACTTTCTGTGTGACACGTCGTCACTCACTGACCACTTCCTGTGTGACACGTCACTCACTGACCACTTCCTGCGTGACTCATTGTTACTCAATGATCACTCCCAGAGTGACATGCAGACACTCACTGCCCACTCCCTGTGTGACACACGGTCACTCACTGCCCTCTCCCTGTGTGACTCATGGTCACACACTGACCACTCCCTGTGTGACACACGGTCACTCACTGACCACTCCCTATGTGACACACGGTAACTCACTGACCACTGCCAGTGTGACGCACAGTCACTCACTGACCACTGCCAGTGTGACGCACAGTCACTCACTGACCACTGCCAGTGTGACTCATTGTTACTCACTGACCACTCCCAGTGTGAAACACGATCAGTCACTGACCACTCCCAGTGTGACACGCAGTTACTCACTGAGCACTCTCTGTGTGACATGTGGTCACTCACTGACCTCATCCTGTGAGACACGTCGTCACTTACTGACAACTTCCTGAGTGATTCATTGTTACTCACTGATCACTCCCAGTGTGACATGCAGTCACTCACTGACCACTGCCATTGTGACTCATTGTTACTCACTGACCACTCCCAGTGTGACACACAGGTCACTCACTGACCACTCCCTGGGTGACACATGGTCACTCACTGCCCACTCCCTGTGTGACAAAGGGTCACTCACTGACCATTCCCAGTGTGTGACAAGGTCACTCACTGACCACTGCCTGTCTGACACATCTGTCATTCACTGACCACTCCCAGTGTGACACATTGTCACTCACTGACCACTTCCTGTCTGACACATCCATCATTCACTGCCCTCTCCCTGTGTGACACAGGGTCACTCACTGCCCACGTCCTGTGTGAAACAGCTTCACTCACTGCACACTCCCAGAGTGACACGCAGTCACTCACTGACCACTGCCAGTGTGACGCACAGTCACTCACTGACAAATGCCAGTGTGACTCATTGTTACTCACTGACTACTCCCAGTGTGACACATGGTCACTCACTGACCCCTTCCTGTGTGACTCATTGTTACTCACTGACTACTCCCAGTGTGACAAACGGTCACTCACTGACCCCTTCCTGTGTGACTCATTGTTACTCACTGACCACTCCCTGTGTGACACAGGGTCACTCACTGACCACACCCTGTGTGACACAGGGTCACTCACTGATCACTCCCTGGGTGACACAGGGTCAGTCAATGCCCACTCCTTGTGTGACACAGGGTCACTCACTGACCCCTTCCTGTGTCACAGAGGGTCACTCACTGACCACTCCCTGTGAAACACAGGGTCACTCACTGACCACTCCTAGAGTGACATATGGTCACTCACTGACCACTGCCTGTCTGACACATCTGTCATTCACTGACCACTCCCAGTGTGACAAGTTGTCACTCACTGACCACTTCCTGTGTGACTCATTGATACTGACTGACCACTCCCTGTGTGATACAGGGTCACTCACTGACCACTGATTGTCTGACACACCAGACATTCACTACCCACTCCCTGTGTGACACACGGTCACACACTGCCCTCTCCCTGTGTGACACAGGGTCACTCACTGACCTCTCCCTGTGTGACACACGGTCACTCGCTTCCCATCCCTGTGTGACACAGGGTCACTCACTGACCTCTCCCTGTGTGACACAGGGTCACTCACTGACCATTCCCAGTGTGTGACAAGGTCACTCACTGACCACTGCCTGTCTGACACATCTGTCATTCACTGACCACTCCCAGTGTGACACGTTGTCACTCACTGACCACTTCCTGTCTGACACATCCGTCATTTACTGCCATTTCCCTGTGTGACACAAGGTAACTCACTTCCCACTTCCTGTGTAACACACGTTCACTCACTGCACACTCCCAGAGTGACACGTAGTCACTTACTGACAACTGCCAGTGTGACTCATTGTTACTCACTGACTACTCCCAGTGTGACACACGGTCACTCACTGACCCCTTCCAGTGTGACTCATTGTTATTCACTGACCACTCCCTGTGTGACACAGGGTCACTCACTGACCACTCCCTGTGTGACATAGTGTCACTCACTGACCACACCCTGTGTGACACAGGGTCACTCACTGTTCACACCCTGTGTGACACAGGGTCACTCACTGACCACTCCCTGTGTGACACACGGTAACTCACTGACCACTGCCAGTGTGACACTCAGTCACTCACTGACCACTGCCAGTGTGACTCATTGTTACTCACTGACCACTCCCAGTGTGACACACGGTCAGTCACTGACCACTCCCAGTTTGACACAATGTTACTCTCTGACCACTCCCAGTAGGAAACACGATCAGTCACTGACCACTCCCAGTGTGACACGCAGTCACTCACTGACCACTCTCTGTGTGACACGTGGTCACTCACTGACCACATCCTGTGAGACACGTCATCACTTACTGACCACTTCCTGTGTGATTCATTGTTACTCAATTATCACTCCCAGTGTGACATGCATTCACTTACTGACCACTGCCATTGTGACTCATTGTTACTCACTGACCACTCCCAGTGTGACACACGGTCACTCACTGACCCATTCCTGTGAGACTCATTGTTACTCACTGACCACTCCCTGTGTGACACAGTGTCACTCACTGACCATACCCTGTGTGACACAGGGTCACTCACTGACCACTCTCAGGGTGACACAGGTTCACTCAATGCCCACTCCTTGTGTGACACAGGGTCACTCACTGACCCCTTCCTGTGTGACAAAGGGTCACTCACTGACCACTCCCTGTGTGACACAGGGTCACTCACTGACCACTCCCAGTGTGACATATGGTCACTCACTGACCACTGCCTGTCTGACACATCTGTCATTCACTGACCACTCCCAGTGTGACACGCTGTCACTCACTGACCACTTCCTGTGTGTCTCATTGTTACTGACTGACCACTCCCTGTGTGATACAGGGTCACTCACTGACCACTGCCTTTCTGACACATCATACATTCAATGCCCACTCCCTGTGTGACACTGTGTCACACACTGCCCTCTCCCTGTGTGACACCGGGTCACTCACTGACCTCTCCCTGTGTGACACAGGGTCACTCACTGACCTCTCCCTGTGTGACACAGGGTCACTCACTGACCTCTCCCTGTGTGACACACGGTCACTCACTGCCACTCCCTGTGTGATACACGGTCACTCACTGCCCTCTCCCTATGTGACACAGGGTCACTCACTGACCTCTACCTGTGTGATACAGGGTCACTCACTGACCTTTCCAAGTGTGTGACAAGGTCACTCACCGGCCACTGCCTGTCTGACACATCTGTCATTCACTCACCACTCCAAGTGTGACACGTTGTCGCTCACTGACCACTTCCTGTCTGACACATCCGTCATTCACTGCCCTCTCCCTGTGTGACACAGGGTCACTCACTGCCCACTTCCTGTGTGACACACGGTCACCCACTGCCCACTTCCTGCGTGACACACCGTCACTCACTGCACACTCCCAGAGTGACACGCAGTCACTCACTGACAACTGCCAGTGTGACTCACTCTCACTCACTGACCATTCCCTTTGTGACACAGGTTCATTACTGACCACTCCCTGTGTGACATAGGGTCACTCACTGACCACACCCTGTGTGACACAGAGTCACTCACTGACCACACCCTGTGTGACACAGGGTCACTCACTGACCACTCCTTGTGTGACACAGGGTCACTCACTGACCCCTTCCTGTGTGACAAAGGGTCACTCACTGACCACTCCCAGTGTGACACAGGGTCACTCACTGACCACTCCCAGTGTGACATATGGTCACTCACTGACCACTGCCTGTCTGACACATCTGTCATTCACTTTCCACTCCAGTGTGAAACGTTGAAACTCACTGACCACTTCCTGTGTGACTCATTGTTACTGACTGACCACACCCTGTTTGACACACACTCACTCACTGACCACTGCCTGTCTGACACATCTGTCAATCACTGACCACTCCCATTGTGATTCATCAATCACTGACCACTTCCTGTATGACTCATTGTTACTGACTGACCACTCCCTTTGTGACACAGGGTCACTCACTTCCCACTCCCTGTGTGACTCACGGTCACTCACTGACCCCTTCCTGTGTGACATGTGGTCACTCACTGACCACTTCCTGTATGACTCATTGTTACTGACTGATCACTCCCAGAGTGACACGCAGTCACTCACTGACCACTGCCACTGTGACACAGGGTCACTCACTGCCCACTCCCTGTGTGACACAGGGTCACTCACTGACCACTCCCTTTGTGACACAGGGTCACTCACTGACCACTCCCTGTGTGACACACAATCACTCACTGACCACACCCAGTGTGACACACGGTCACTCACTGACCACTCCCAGAATGACACACGGTCACTCACTGACTACTCCCTGTGTGATACACGTTCACTCACTGAGCACTCCCAGTGTGACACAATGTTACTCACTGACCACTCCCAGTGTGACATATGGTCACTCACTGACCACTGCCTGTCTGACACATCTGTCATTCACTGACCACTCCCAGTGTGACAAGTTGTCACTCACTGGCCACTTCCTGTATGATTCATTGATACTCACTGACCACACCCTGTGTGATACAGGGTCATTCACTGACCACTCCCTGTATGACACAGTCACTCACTGCCCACTCCCTGTGTGACACAGTGTCACTCACTGACCATACCCTGTGTGACACAGGGTCACTCACTGACCACTCTCAGGGTGACACAGGTTCACTCAATGCCCACTCCCTGTGTGACTCACGGTCACTCACTGACCCCTTCCTGTGTGACATGTGGTCACTCACTGACCACTTCCTGTATGACTCATTGTTACTGACTGATCACTCCCAGAGTGACACGCAGTCACTCACTGACCACTGCCACTGTGACACAGGGTCACTCACTGCCCACTCCCTGTGTGACACAGGGTCACTCACTGACCACTCCCTTTGTGACACAGGGTCACTCACTGACCACTCCCTGTGTGACACACAATCACTCACTGACCACACCCAGCGTGACACACGGTCACTCACTGACCACTCCCAGAATGACACACGGTCACTCACTGACTACTCCCTGTGTGATACACGTTCACTCACTGAGCACTCCCAGTGTGACACAATGTTACTCACTGACCACTCCCAGTGTGACATATGGTCACTCACTGACCACTGCCTGTCTGACACATCTGTCATTCACTGACCACTCCCAGTGTGACAAGTTGTCACTCACTGGCCACTTCCTGTATGATTCATTGATACTCACTGACCACACCCTGTGTGATACAGGGTCATTCACTGACCACTCCCTGTGTGACACAGTCACTCACTGCCCACTCCCTGTGTGACACACGCTCACTCACTGACCACTCTCTGTGTGACACGTGGTCACTCACTGACCACTTTCTGTGTGACACGTCGTCACTCACTGACCACTTCCTGTGTGACACGTCACTCACTGACCACTTCCTGCGTGACTCATTGTTACTCAATGATCACTCCCAGAGTGACATGCAGACACTCACTGCCCACTCCCTGTGTGACACACGGTCACTCACTGCCCTCTCCCTGTGTGACTCATGGTCACACACTGACCACTCCCTGTGTGACACACGGTCACTCACTGACCACTCCCTATGCGACACACGGTAACTCACTGACCACTGCCAGTGTGACGCACAGTCACTCACTGACCACTGCCAGTGTGACGCACAGTCACTCACTGACCACTGCCAGTGTGACTCATTGTTACTCACTGACCACTCCCAGTGTGAAACACGATCAGTCACTGACCACTCCCAGTGTGACACGCAGTCACTCACTGAGCACTCTCTGTGTGACATGTGGTCACTCACTGACCTCATCCTGTGAGACACGTCGTCACTTACTGACAACTTCCTGAGTGATTCATTGTTACTCACTGATCACTCCCAGTGTGACATGCAGTCACTCACTGACCACTGCCATTGTGACTCATTGTTACTCACTGACCACTCCCAGTGTGACACACAGTCACTCACTGACCACTCCCTGGGTGACACATGGTCACTCACTGCCCACTCCCTGTGTGACAAAGGGTCACTCACTGACCATTCCCAGTGTGTGACAAGGTCACTCACTGACCACTGCCTGTCTGACACATCTGTCATTCACTGACCACTCCCAGTGTGACACATTGTCACTCACTGACCACTTCCTGTCTGACACATCCATCATTCACTGCCCTCTCCCTGTGTGACACAGGGTCACTCACTGCCCACGTCCTGTGTGAAACAGCTTCACTCACTGCACACTCCCAGAGTGACACGCAGTCACTCACTGACCACTGCCAGTGTGACGCACAGTCACTCACTGACCAATGCCAGTGTGACTCATTGTTACTCACTGACTACTCCCAGTGTGACACATGGTCACTCACTGACCCCTTTCCTGTGTGACTCATTGTTACTCACTGACTACTCCCAGTGTGACAAACGGTCACTCACTGACCCCTTCCTGTGTGACTCATTGTTACTCACTGACCACTCCCTGTGTGACACAGGGTCACTCACTGACCACACCCTGTGTGACACAGGGTCACTCACTGATCACTCCCTGGGTGACACAGGGTCAGTCAATGCCCACTCTTTGTGTGACACAGGGTCACTCACTGACCCCTTCCTGTGTCACAGAGGGTCACTCACTGACCACTCCCTGTGAAACACAGGGTCACTCACTGACCACTCCTAGAGTGACATATGGTCACTCACTGACCACTGCCTGTCTGACACATCTGTCATTCACTGACCACTCCCAGTGTGACAAGTTGTCACTCACTGACCACTTCCTGTGTGACTCATTGATACTGACTGACCACTCCCTGTGTGATACAGGGTCACTCACTGACCACTGATTGTCTGACACACCAGACATTCACTACCCACTCCCTGTGTGACACACGGTCACACACTGCCCTCTCCCTGTGTGACACAGGGTCACTCACTGACCTCTCCCTGTGTGACACACGGTCACTCGCTTCCCATCCCTGTGTGACACAGGGTCACTCACTGACCTCTCCCTGTGTGACACAGGGTCACTCACTGACCATTCCCAGTGTGTGACAAGGTCACTCACTGACCACTGCCTGTCTGACACATCTGTCATTCACTGACCACTCCCAGTGTGACACGTTGTCACTCACTGACCACTTCCTGTCTGACACATCCGTCATTTACTGCCATTTCCCTGTGTGACACAAGGTAACTCACTTCCCACTTCCTGTGTAACACACGTTCACTCACTGCACACTCCCAGAGTGACACGTAGTCACTTACTGACAACTGCCAGTGTGACTCATTGTTACTCACTGACTACTCCCAGTGTGACACACGGTCACTCACTGACCCCTTCCAGTGTGACTCATTGTTATTCACTGACCACTCCCTGTGTGACACAGGGTCACTCACTGACCACTCCCTGTGTGACATAGTGTCACTCACTGACCACACCCTGTGTGACACAGGGTCACTCACTGTTCACACCCTGTGTGACACAGGGTCACTCACTGACCACTCCCTGTGTGACACACGGTAACTCACTGACCACTGCCAGTGTGACACTCAGTCACTCACTGACCACTGCCAGTGTGACTCATTGTTACTCACTGACCACTCCCAGTGTGACACACGGTCAGTCACTGACCACTCCCAGTTTGACACAATGTTACTCTCTGACCACTCCCAGTAGGAAACACGATCAGTCACTGACCACTCCCAGTGTGACACGCAGTCACTCACTGACCACTCTCTGTGTGACACGTGGTCACTCACTGACCACATCCTGTGAGACACGTCATCACTTACTGACCACTTCCTGTGTGATTCATTGTTACTCAATTATCACTCCCAGTGTGACATGCATTCACTCACTGACCACTGCCATTGTGACTCATTGTTACTCACTGACCACTCCCAGTGTGACACACGGTCACTCACTGACCCATTCCTGTGAGACTCATTGTTACTCACTGACCACTCCCTGTGTGACACAGTGTCACTCACTGACCATACCCTGTGTGACACAGGGTCACTCACTGACCACTCTCAGGGTGACACAGGTTCACTCAATGCCCACTCCTTGTGTGACACAGGGTCACTCACTGACCCCTTCCTGTGTGACAAAGGGTCACTCACTGACCACTCCCTGTGTGACACAGGGTCACTCACTGACCACTCCCAGTGTGACATATGGTCACTCACTGACCACTGCCTGTCTGACACATCTGTCATTCACTGACCACTCCCAGTGTGACACGTTGTCACTCACTGACCACTTCCTGTGTGTCTCATTGTTACTGACTGACCACTCCCTGTGTGATACAGGGTCACTCACTGACCACTGCCTTTCTGACACATCATACATTCAATGCCCACTCCCTGTGTGACACTGTGTCACACACTGCCCTCTCCCTGTGTGACACAGGGTCACTCACTGACCTCTCTCTGTGTGACACAGGGTCACTCACTGACCTCTCCCTGTGTGACACAGGGTCACTCACTGACCTCTACCTGTGTGACACACGGTCACTCACTGCCACTCCCTGTGTGATACACGGTCACTCACTGCCCTCTCCCTATGTGACACAGGGTCACTCACTGACCTCTACCTGTGTGACACAGGGTCACTCACTGACCTTTCCAAGTGTGTGACAAGGTCACTCACCGGCCACTGCCTGTCTGACACATCTGTCATTCACTGACCACTCCCAGTGTGACACGTTGTCACTCACTGACCACTTCCTGTCTGACACATCCGTCATTTACTGCCATTTCCCTGTGTGACACAAGGTAACTCACTTCCCACTTCCTGTGTAACACACGTTCACTCACTGCACACTCCCAGAGTGACACGTAGTCACTTACTGACAACTGCCAGTGTGACTCATTGTTACTCACTGACTACTCCCAGTGTGACACACGGTCACTCACTGACCCCTTCCAGTGTGACTCATTGTTATTCACTGACCACTCCCTGTGTGACACAGGGTCACTCACTGACCACTCCCTGTGTGACATAGTGTCACTCACTGACCACACCCTGTGTGACACAGGGTCACTCACTGTTCACACCCTGTGTGACACAGGGTCACTCACTGACCACTCCCTGTGTGACACACGGTAACTCACTGACCACTGCCAGTGTGACACTCAGTCACTCACTGACCACTGCCAGTGTGACTCATTGTTACTCACTGACCACTCCCAGTGTGACACACGGTCAGTCACTGACCACTCCCAGTTTGACACAATGTTACTCTCTGACCACTCCCAGTAGGAAACACGATCAGTCACTGACCACTCCCAGTGTGACACGCAGTCACTCACTGACCACTCTCTGTGTGACACGTGGTCACTCACTGACCACATCCTGTGAGACACGTCATCACTTACTGACCACTTCCTGTGTGATTCATTGTTACTCAATTATCACTCCCAGTGTGACATGCATTCACTTACTGACCACTGCCATTGTGACTCATTGTTACTCACTGACCACTCCCAGTGTGACACACGGTCACTCACTGACCCATTCCTGTGAGACTCATTGTTACTCACTGACCATACCCTGTGTGACACAGGGTCACTCACTGACCACTCTCAGGGTGACACAGGTTCACTCAATACCCACTCCTTGTGTGACACAGGGTCACTCACTGACCCCTTCCTGTGTGACAAAGGGTCACTCACTGACCACTCCCTGTGTGACACAGGGTCACTCACTGACCACTCCCAGTGTGACATATGGTCACTCACTGACCACTGCCTGTCTGACACATCTGTCATTCACTGACCACTCCCAGTGTGACACGCTGTCACTCACTGACCACTTCCTGTGTGTCTCATTGTTACTGACTGACCACTCCCTGTGTGATACAGGGTCACTCACTGACCACTGCCTTTCTGACACATCATACATTCAATGCCCACTCCCTGTGTGACACTGTGTCACACACTGCCCTCTCCCTGTGTGACACAGGGTCACTCACTGACCTCTCCCTGTGTGACACAGGGTCACTCACTGACCTCTCCCTGTGTGACACAGGGTCACTCACTGACCTCTCCCTGTGTGACACACGGTCACTCACTGCCACTCCCTGTGTGATACACGGTCACTCACTGCCCTCTCCCTATGTGACACAGGGTCACTCACTGACCTCTACCTGTGTGATACAGGGTCACTCACTGACCTTTCCAAGTGTGTGACAAGGTCACTCACCGGCCACTGCCTGTCTGACACATCTGTCATTCACTCACCACTCCAAGTGTGACACGTTGTCGCTCACTGACCACTTCCTGTCTGACACATCCGTCATTCACTGCCCTCTCCCTGTGTGACACAGGGTCACTCACTGACCACTTCCTGTGTGACACACGGTCACCCACTGCCCACTTCCTGCGTGACACACCGTCACTCACTGCACACTCCCAGAGTGACACGCAGTCACTCACTGACAACTGCCAGTGTGACTCACTCTCACTCACTGACCATTCCCTTTGTGACACAGGTTCATTACTGACCACTCCCTGTGTGACATAGGGTCACTCACTGACCACACCCTCTGTGACACAGAGTCACTCACTGACCACACCCTGTGTGACACAGGGTCACTCACTGACCACTCCTTGTGTGACACAGGGTCACTCACTGACCCCTTCCTGTGTGACAAAGGGTCACTCACTGACCACTCCCAGTGTGACACAGGGTCACTCACTGACCACTCCCAGTGTGACATATGGTCACTCACTGACCACTGCCTGTCTGACACATCTGTCATTCACTTTCCACTCCAGTGTGAAACGTTGAAACTCACTGACCACTTCCTGTGTGACTCATTGTTACTGACTGACCACACCCTGTTTGACACACACTCACTCACTGACCACTGCCTGTCTGACACATCTGTCAATCACTGACCACTCCCATTGTGATTCATCAATCACTGACCACTTCCTGTATGACTCATTGTTACTGACTGACCACTCCCTTTGTGACACAGGGTCACTCACTTCCCACTCCCTGTGTGACTCACGGTCACTCACTGACCCCTTCCTGTGTGACATGTGGTCACTCACTGACCACTTCCTGTATGACTCATTGTTACTGACTGATCACTCCCAGAGTGACACGCAGTCACTCACTGACCACTGCCACTGTGACACAGGGTCACTCACTGCCCACTCCCTGTGTGACACAGGGTCACTCACTGACCACTCCCTTTGTGACACAGGGTCACTCACTGACCACTCCCTGTGTGACACACAATCACTCACTGACCACACCCAGCGTGACACACGGTCACTCACTGACCACTCCCAGAATGACACACGGTCACTCACTGACTACTCCCTGTGTGATACACGTTCACTCACTGAGCACTCCCAGTGTGACACAATGTTACTCACTGACCACTCCCAGTGTGACATATGGTCACTCACTGACCACTGCCTGTCTGACACATCTGTCATTCACTGACCACTCCCAGTGTGACAAGTTGTCACTCACTGGCCACTTCCTGTATGATTCATTGATACTCACTGACCACACCCTGTGTGATACAGGGTCATTCACTGACCACTCCCTGTGTGACACAGTCACTCACTGCCCACTCCCTGTGTGACACACGCTCACTCACTGACCACTCTCTGTGTGACACGTGGTCACTCACTGACCACTTTCTGTGTGACACGTCGTCACTCACTGACCACTTCCTGTGTGACACGTCACTCACTGACCACTTCCTGCGTGACTCATTGTTACTCAATGATCACTCCCAGAGTGACATGCAGACACTCACTGCCCACTCCCTGTGTGACACACGGTCACTCACTGCCCTCTCCCTGTGTGACTCATGGTCACACACTGACCACTCCCTGTGTGACACACGGTCACTCACTGACCACTCCCTATGTGACACACGGTAACTCACTGACCACTGCCAGTGTGACGCACAGTCACTCACTGACCACTGCCAGTGTGACGCACAGTCACTCACTGACCACTGCCAGTGTGACTCATTGTTACTCACTGACCACTCCCAGTGTGAAACACGATCAGTCACTGACCACTCCCAGTGTGACACGCAGTCACTCACTGAGCACTCTCTGTGTGACATGTGGTCACTCACTGACCTCGTCCTGTGAGACACGTCGTCACTTACTGACCACTTCCTGAGTGATTCATTGTTACTCACTGATCACTCCCAGTGTGACATGCAGTCACTCACTGACCACTGCCATTGTGACTCATTGTTACTCACTGACCACTCCCAGTGTGACACACGGTCACTCACTGACCACTCCCTGGGTGACACATGGTCACTCACTGCCCACTCCCTGTGTGACAAAGGGTCACTCACTGACCATTCCCAGTGTGTGACAAGGTCACTCACTGACCACTGCCTGTCTGACACATCTGTCATTCACTGACCACTCCCAGTGTGACACATTGTCACTCACTGACCACTTCCTGTCTGACACATCCATCATTCACTGCCCTCTCCCTGTGTGACACAGGGTCACTCACTGCCCACGTCCTGTGTGAAACAGCTTCACTCACTGCACACTCCCAGAGTGACACGCAGTCACTCACTGACCACTGCCAGTGTGACGCACAGTCACTCACTGACCAATGCCAGTGTGACTCATTGTTACTCACTGACTACTCCCAGTGTGACACATGGTCACTCACTGACCCTTTCCTGTGTGACTCATTGTTACTCACTGACTACTCCCAGTGTGACAAACGGTCACTCACTGACCCCTTCTGTGTGACTCATTGTTACTCACTGACCACTCCCTGTGTGACACAGGGTCACTCACTGACCACACCCTGTGTGACACAGGGTCACTCACTGATCACTCCCTGGGTGACACAGGGTCAGTCAATGCCCACTCTTTGTGTGACACAGGGTCACTCACTGACCCCTTCCTGTGTCACAGAGGGTCACTCACTGACCACTCCCTGTGAAACACAGGGTCACTCACTGACCACTCCTAGAGTGACATATGGTCACTCACTGACCACTGCCTGTCTGACACATCTGTCATTCACTGACCACTCCCAGTGTGACAAGTTGTCACTCACTGACCACTTCCTGTGTGACTCATTGATACTGACTGACCACTCCCTGTGTGATACAGGGTCACTCACTGACCACTGATTGTCTGACACACCAGACATTCACTACCCACTCCCTGTGTGACACACGGTCACACACTGCCCTCTCCCTGTGTGACACAGGGTCACTCACTGACCTCTCCCTGTGTGACACACGGTCACTCGCTTCCCATCCCTGTGTGACACAGGGTCACTCACTGACCTCTCCCTGTGTGACACAGGGTCACTCACTGACCATTCCCAGTGTGTGACAAGGTCACTCACTGACCACTGCCTGTCTGACACATCTGTCATTCACTGACCACTCCCAGTGTGACACGTTGTCACTCACTGACCACTTCCTGTCTGACACATCCGTCATTTACTGCCATTTCCCTGTGTGACACAAGGTAACTCACTTCCCACTTCCTGTGTAACACACGTTCACTCACTGCACACTCCCAGAGTGACACGTAGTCACTTACTGACAACTGCCAGTGTGACTCATTGTTACTCACTGACTACTCCCAGTGTGACACACGGTCACTCACTGACCCCTTCCAGTGTGACTCATTGTTATTCACTGACCACTCCCTGTGTGACACAGGGTCACTCACTGACCACTCCCTGTGTGACATAGTGTCACTCACTGACCACACCCTGTGTGACACAGGGTCACTCACTGTTCACACCCTGTGTGACACAGGGTCACTCACTGACCACTCCCTGTGTGACACACGGTAACTCACTGACCACTGCCAGTGTGACACTCAGTCACTCACTGACCACTGCCAGTGTGACTCATTGTTACTCACTGACCACTCCCAGTGTGACACACGGTCAGTCACTGACCACTCCCAGTTTGACACAATGTTACTCTCTGACCACTCCCAGTAGGAAACACGATCAGTCACTGACCACTCCCAGTGTGACACGCAGTCACTCACTGACCACTCTCTGTGTGACACGTGGTCACTCACTGACCACATCCTGTGAGACACGTCATCACTTACTGACCACTTCCTGTGTGATTCATTGTTACTCAATTATCACTCCCAGTGTGACATGCATTCACTCACTGACCACTGCCATTGTGACTCATTGTTACTCACTGACCACTCCCAGTGTGACACACGGTCACTCACTGACCCATTCCTGTGAGACTCATTGTTACTCACTGACCACTCCCTGTGTGACACAGTGTCACTCACTGACCATACCCTGTGTGACACAGGGTCACTCACTGACCACTCTCAGGGTGACACAGGTTCACTCAATGCCCACTCCTTGTGTGACACAGGGTCACTCACTGACCCCTTCCTGTGTGACAAAGGGTCACTCACTGACCACTCCCTGTGTGACACAGGGTCACTCACTGACCACTCCCAGTGTGACATATGGTCACTCACTGACCACTGCCTGTCTGACACATCTGTCATTCACTGACCACTCCCAGTGTGACACGTTGTCACTCACTGACCACTTCCTGTGTGTCTCATTGTTACTGACTGACCACTCCCTGTGTGATACAGGGTCACTCACTGACCACTGCCTTTCTGACACATCATACATTCAATGCCCACTCCCTGTGTGACACTGTGTCACACACTGCCCTCTCCCTGTGTGACACAGGGTCACTCACTGACCTCTCCCTGTGTGACACAGGGTCACTCACTGACCTCTCCCTGTGTGACACAGGGTCACTCACTGACCTCTACCTGTGTGACACACGGTCACTCACTGCCACTCCCTGTGTGATACACGGTCACTCACTGCCCTCTCCCTATGTGACACAGGGTCACTCACTGACCTCTACCTGTGTGACACAGGGTCACTCACTGACCTTTCCAAGTGTGTGACAAGGTCACTCACCGGCCACTGCCTGTCTGACACATCTGTCATTCACTCACCACTCCAAGTGTGACACGTTGTCGCTCACTGACCACTTCCTGTCTGACACATCCGTCATTCACTGCCCTCTCCCTGTGTGACACAGGGTCACTCACTGCCCACTTCCTGTGTGACACACGGTCACCCACTGCCCACTTCCTGCGTGACACACCGTCACTCACTGCACACTCCCAGAGTGACACGCAGTCACTCACTGACAACTGCCAGTGTGACTCACTCTTACTCACTGACCATTCCCTTTGTGACACAGGTTCATTACTGACCACTCCCTGTGTGACATAGGGTCACTCACTGACCACACCCTGTGTGACACAGAGTCACTCACTGACCACACCCTGTGTGACACAGGGTCACTCACTGACCACTCCTTGTGTGACACAGGGTCACTCACTGACCCCTTCCTGTGTGACAAAGGGTCACTCACTGACCACTCCCAGTGTGACACAGGGTCACTCACTGACCACTCCCAGTGTGACATAAGGTCACTCACTGACCACTGCCTGTCTGACACATCTGTCATTCACTTTCCACTCCAGTGTGAAACGTTGAAACTCACTGACCACTTCCTGTGTGACTCATTGTTACTGACTGACCACACCCTGTTTGACACACACTCACTCACTGATCACTGCCTGTCTGACACATCTGTCAATCACTGACCACTCCCATTGTGATTCATCAATCACTGACCACTTCCTGTATGACTCATTGTTACTGACTGACCACTCCCTTTGTGACACAGGGTCACTCACTTCCCACTCCCTGTGTGACTCACGGTCACTCACTGACCCCTTCCTGTGTGACATGTGGTCACTCACTGACCACTTCCTGTATGACTCATTGTTACTGACTGATCACTCCCAGAGTGACACGCAGTCACTCACTGACCACTGCCACTGTGACACAGGGTCACTCACTGCCCACTCCCTGTGTGACACAGGGTCACTCACTGACCACTCCCTTTGTGACACAGGGTCACTCACTGACCACTCCCTGTGTGACACACAATCACTCACTGACCACACCCAGCGTGACACACGGTCACTCACTGACCACTCCCAGAATGACACAAGGTCACTCACTGACTACTCCCTGTGTGATACACGTTCACTCACTGAGCACTCCCAGTGTGACACAATGTTACTCACTGACCACTCCCAGTGTGACATATGGTCACTCACTGACCACTGCCTGTCTGACACATCTGTCATTCACTGACCACTCCCAGTGTGACAAGTTGTCACTCACTGGCCACTTCCTGTATGATTCATTGATACTCACTGACCACACCCTGTGTGATACAGGGTCATTCACTGACCACTCCCTGTATGACACAGTCACTCACTGCCCACTCCCTGTGTGACACAGTGTCACTCACTGACCATACCCTGTGTGACACAGGGTCACTCACTGACCACTCTCAGGGTGACACAGGTTCACTCAATGCCCACTCCTTGTGTGACACAGGGTCACTCACTGACCCCTTCCTGTGTGACAAAGGGTCACTCACTGACCACTCCCTGTGTGACACAGGGTCACTCACTGACCACTCCCAGTGTGACATATGGTCACTCACTGACCACTGCCTGTCTGACACATCTGTCATTCACTGACCACTCCCAGTGTGACACGTTGTCACTCACTGACCACTTCCTGTGTGTCTCATTGTTACTGACTGACCACTCCCTGTGTGATACAGGGTCACTCACTGACCACTGCCTTTCTGACACATCATACATTCAATGCCCACTCGCTGTGTGACACTGTGTCACACACTGCCCTCTCCCTGTGTGACACAGGGTCACTCACTGACCTCTCCCTGTGTGACACAGGGTCACTCACTGACCTCTCCCTGTGTGACACAGGGTCACTCACTGACCTCTCCCTGTGTGACACACGGTCACTCACTGCCACTCCCTGTGTGATACACGGTCACTCACTGCCCTCTCCCTATGTGACACAGGGTCACTCACTGACCTCTACCTGTGTGACACAGGGTCACTCACTGACCTTTCCAAGTGTGTGACAAGGTCACTCACCGGCCACTGCCTGTCTGACACATCTGTCATTCACTCACCACTCCAAGTGTGACACGTTGTCGCTCACTGACCACTTCCTGTCTGACACATCCGTCATTCACTGCCCTCTCCCTGTGTGACACAGGGTCACTCACTGCCCACTTCCTGTGTGACACACGGTCACCCACTGCCCACTTCCTGCGTGACACACCGTCACTCACTGCACACTCCCAGAGTGACACGCAGTCACTCACTGACAACTGCCAGTGTGACTCACTCTTACTCACTGACCATTCCCTTTGTGACACAGGTTCATTACTGACCACTCCCTGTGTGACATAGGGTCACTCACTGACCACACCCTGTGTGACACAGAGTCACTCACTGACCACACCCTGTGTGACACAGGGTCACTCACTGCCCACTTCCTGTGTGACACACGGTCACCCACTGCCCACTTCCTGCGTGACACACCGTCACTCACTGCACACTCCCAGAGTGACACGCAGTCACTCACTGACAACTGCCAGTGTGACTCACTCTTACTCACTGACCATTCCCTTTGTGACACAGGTTCATTACTGACCACACCCTGTGTGACATAGGGTCACTCACTGACCACACCCTGTGTGACACAGAGTCACTCACTGACCACACCCTGTGTGACACAGGGTCACTCACTGACCACTCCTTGTGTGACACAGGGTCACTCACTGACCCCTTCCTGTGTGACAAAGGGTCACTCACTGACCACTCCCAGTGTGACACAGGGTCACTCACTGACCACTCCCAGTGTGACATATGGTCACTCACTGACCACTGCCTGTCTGACACATCTGTCATTCACTTTCCACTCCAGTGTGAAACGTTGAAACTCACTGACCACTTCCTGTGTGACTCATTGTTACTGACTGACCACACCCTGTTTGACACACACTCACTCACTGATCACTGCCTGTCTGACACATCTGTCAATCACTGACCACTCCCATTGTGATTCATCAATCACTGACCACTTCCTGTATGACTCATTGTTACTGACTGACCACTCCCTTTGTGACACAGGGTCACTCACTTCCCACTCCCTGTGTGACTCACGGTCACTCACTGACCCCTTCCTGTGTGACATGTGGTCACTCACTGACCACTTCCTGTATGACTCATTGTTACTGACTGATCACTCCCAGAGTGACACGCAGTCACTCACTGACCACTGCCACTGTGACACAGGGTCACTCACTGCCCACTCCCTGTGTGACACAGGGTCACTCACTGACCACTCCCTTTGTGACACAGGGTCACTCACTGACCACTCCCTGTGTGACACACAATCACTCACTGACCACACCCAGCGTGACACACGGTCACTCACTGACCACTCCCAGAATGACACAAGGTCACTCACTGACTACTCCCTGTGTGATACACGTTCACTCACTGAGCACTCCCAGTGTGACACAATGTTACTCACTGACCACTCCCAGTGTGACATATGGTCACTCACTGACCACTGCCTGTCTGACACATCTGTCATTCACTGACCACTCCCAGTGTGACAAGTTGTCACTCACTGGCCACTTCCTGTATGATTCATTGATACTCACTGACCACACCCTGTGTGATACAGGGTCATTCACTGACCACTCCCTGTATGACACAGTCACTCACTACCCACTCCCTGTGTGACACACGCTCACTCACTGACCACTCTCTGTGTGACACGTGGTCACTCACTGACCACTTTCTGTGTGACACGTCGTCACTCACTGACCACTTCCTGTGTGACACGTCACTCACTGACCACTTCCTGCGTGACTCATTGTTACTCAATGATCACTCCCAGAGTGACATGCAGACACTCACTGCCCACTCCCTGTGTGACACACGGTCACTCACTGCCCTCTCCCTGTGTGACTCATGGTCACACACTGACCACTCCCTGTGTGACACACGGTCACTCACTGACCACTCCCTATGTGACACACGGTAACTCACTGACCACTGCCAGTGTGACGCACAGTCACTCACTGACCACTGCCAGTGTGACGCACAGTCACGCACTGACCACTGCCAGTGTGACTCATTGTTACTCACTGACCACTCCCAGTGTGAAACACGATCAGTCACTGACCACTCCCAGTGTGACACGCAGTCACTCACTGAGCACTCTCTGTGTGACATGTGGTCACTCACTGACCTCATCCTGTGAGACACGTCGTCACTTACTGACCACTTCCTGAGTGATTCATTGTTACTCACTGATCACTCCCAGTGTGACATGCAGTCACTCACTGACCACTGCCATTGTGACTCATTGTTACTCACTGACCACTCCCAGTGTGACACACCGTCACTCACTGACCACTCCCTGGGTGACACATGGTCACTCACTGCCCACTCCCTGTATGACAAAGGGTCACTCACTGACCATTCCCAGTGTGTGACAAGGTCACTCACTGGCCACTACCTGTCTGACACATCTGTCATTCACTGACCACTCCCAGTGTGACACATTGTCACTCACTGACCACTTCCTGTCTGACACATCCATCATTCACTGCCCTCTCCCTGTGTGACACAGGGTCACTCACTGCCCACGTCCTGTGTGAAACAGCTTCACTCACTGCACACTCCCAGAGTGACACACAGTCACTCACTGACCACTGCCAGTGTGACGCACAGTCACTCCCTGACCCCTTCCTGTGTGACTCATTGTTACTCACTGACCACTCCCTGTGTGACACAGGGTCACTCACTGACCACACCCTGTGTGACACAGGGTCACTCACTGATCACTCCCTGGGTGACACAGGTTCAGTCAATGCCCACTCCTTGTATGACACAGGGTCACTCACTGACCCCTTTCTGTGTCACAGAGGGTCACTCACTGACCACTCCCTGTGAAACACAGGGTCACTCACTGACCACTCCTAGAGTGACATATGGTCACTCACTGACCACTGCCTGTCTGACACATCTGTCATTCACTGACCACTCCCAGTGTGACAAGTTGTCACTCACTGACCACTTCCTGTGTGACTCATTGATACTGACTGACCACTCCCTGTGTGATACAGGGTCACTCACTGACCACTGATTGTCTGACACACCAGACATTCACTACCCACTCCCTGTGTGACACACGGTCACACACTGCCCTCTCCCTGTGTGACACAGGGTCACTCACTGACCTCTCCCTGTGTGACACACGGTCACTCGCTTCCCATCCCTGTGTGACACAGGGTCACTCACTGACCTCTCCCTGTGTGACACAGGGTCACTCACTGACCATTCCCAGTGTGTGACAAGGTCACTCACTGACCACTGCCTGTCTGACACATCTGTCATTCACTGACCACTCCCAGTGTGACACGTTGTCACTCACTGACCACTTCCTGTCTGACACATCCGTCATTTACTGCCATTTCCCTGTGTGACACAAGGTAACTCACTTCCCACTTCCTGTGTAACACACGTTCACTCACTGCACACTCCCAGAGTGACACGTAGTCACTTACTGACAACTGCCAGTGTGACTCATTGTTACTCACTGACTACTCCCAGTGTGACACACGGTCACTCACTGACCCCTTCCAGTGTGACTCATTGTTATTCACTGACCACTCCCTGTGTGACACAGGGTCACTCACTGACCACTCCCTGTGTGACATAGTGTCACTCACTGACCACACCCTGTGTGACACAGGGTCACTCACTGTTCACACCCTGTGTGACACAGGGTCACTCACTGACCACTCCCTGTGTGACACAGGGTAACTCACTGACCACTGCCAGTGTGACACTCAGTCACTCACTGACCACTGCCAGTGTGACTCATTGTTACTCACTGACCACTCCCAGTGTGACACACGGTCAGTCACTGACCACTCCCAGTTTGACACAATGTTACTCTCTGACCACTCCCAGTAGGAAACACGATCAGTCACTGACCACTCCCAGTGTGACACGCAGTCACTCACTGACCACTCTCTGTGTGACACGTGGTCACTCACTGACCACATCCTGTGAGACACGTCATCACTTACTGACCACTTCCTGTGTGATTCATTGTTACTCAATTATCACTCCCAGTGTGACATGCATTCACTCACTGACCACTGCCATTGTGACTCATTGTTACTCACTGACCACTCCCAGTGTGACACACGGTCACTCACTGACCCATTCCTGTGAGACTCATTGTTACTCACTGACCACTCCCTGTGTGACACAGTGTCACTCACTGACCATACCCTGTGTGACACAGGGTCACTCACTGACCCCTTCCTGTGTGACAAAGGGTCACTCACTGACCACTCCCTGTGTGACACAGGGTCACTCACTGACCACTGCCAGTGTGACATATGGTCACTCACTGACCACTGCCTGTCTGACACATCTGTCATTCACTGACCACTCCCAGTGTGACACGTTGTCACTCACTGACCACTTCCTGTGTGTCTCATTGTTACTGACTGACCACTCCCTGTGTGATACAGGGTCACTCACTGACCACTGCCTTTCTGACACATCATACATTCAATGCCCACTCCCTGTGTGACACTGTGTCACACACTGCCCTCTCCCTGTGTGACACAGGGTCACTCACTGACCTCTCCCTGTGTGACACAGGGTCACTCACTGACCTCTCCCTGTGTGACACAGGGTCACTCACTGACCTCTCCCTGTGTGACACACGGTCACTCACTGCCACTCCCTGTGTGATACACGGTCACTCACTGCCCTCTCCCTATGTGACACAGGGTCACTCACTGACCTCTACCTGTGTGACACACGGTCACTCACTGCCACTCCCTGTGTGATACACGGTCACTCACTGCCCTCTCCCTATGTGACACAGGGTCACTCACTGACCTCTACCTGTGTGACACAGGGTCACTCACTGACCTTTCCAAGTGTGTGACAAGGTCACTCACCGGCCACTGCCTGTCTGACACATCTGTCATTCACTCACCACTCCAAGTGTGACACGTTGTCGCTCACTGACCACTTCCTGTCTGACACATCCGTCATTCACTGCCCTCTCCCTGTGTGACACAGGGTCACTCACTGCCCACTTCCTGTGTGACACACGGTCACCCACTGCCCACTTCCTGCGTGACACACCGTCACTCACTGCACACTCCCAGAGTGACACGCAGTCACTCACTGACAACTGCCAGTGTGACTCACTCTTACTCACTGACCATTCCCTTTGTGACACAGGTTCATTACTGACCACTCCCTGTGTGACATAGGGTCACTCACTGACCACACCCTGTGTGACACAGAGTCACTCACTGACCACACCCTGTGTGACACAGGGTCACTCACTGACCACTCCTTGTGTGACACAGGGTCACTCACTGACCCCTTCCTGTGTGACAAAGGGTCACTCACTGACCACTCCCAGTGTGACACAGGGTCACTCACTGACCACTCCCAGTGTGACATAAGGTCACTCACTGACCACTGCCTGTCTGACACATCTGTCATTCACTTTCCACTCCAGTGTGAAACGTTGAAACTCACTGACCACTTCCTGTGTGACTCATTGTTACTGACTGACCACACCCTGTTTGACACACACTCACTCACTGATCACTGCCTGTCTGACACATCTGTCAATCACTGACCACTCCCATTGTGATTCATCAATCACTGACCACTTCCTGTATGACTCATTGTTACTGACTGACCACTCCCTTTGTGACACAGGGTCACTCACTTCCCACTCCCTGTGTGACTCACGGTCACTCACTGACCCCTTCCTGTGTGACATGTGGTCACTCACTGACCACTTCCTGTATGACTCATTGTTACTGACTGATCACTCCCAGAGTGACACGCAGTCACTCACTGACCACTGCCACTGTGACACAGGGTCACTCACTGCCCACTCCCTGTGTGACACAGGGTCACTCACTGACCACTCCCTTTGTGACACAGGGTCACTCACTGACCACTCCCTGTGTGACACACAATCACTCACTGACCACACCCAGCGTGACACACGGTCACTCACTGACCACTCCCAGAATGACACAAGGTCACTCACTGACTACTCCCTGTGTGATACACGTTCACTCACTGAGCACTCCCAGTGTGACACAATGTTACTCACTGACCACTCCCAGTGTGACATATGGTCACTCACTGACCACTGCCTGTCTGACACATCTGTCATTCACTGACCACTCCCAGTGTGACAAGTTGTCACTCACTGGCCACTTCCTGTATGATTCATTGATACTCACTGACCACACCCTGTGTGATACAGGGTCATTCACTGACCACTCCCTGTATGACACAGTCACTCACTGCCCACTCCCTGTGTGACACAGTGTCACTCACTGACCATACCCTGTGTGACACAGGGTCACTCACTGACCACTCTCAGGGTGACACAGGTTCACTCAATGCCCACTCCTTGTGTGACACAGGGTCACTCACTGACCCCTTCCTGTGTGACAAATGGTCACTCACTGACCACTCCCTGTGTGACACAGGGTCACTCACTGACCACTCCCAGTGTGACATATGGTCACTCACTGACCACTGCCTGTCTGACACATCTGTCATTCACTGACCACTCCCAGTGTGACACGTTGTCACTCACTGACCACTTCCTGTGTGTCTCATTGTTACTGACTGACCACTCCCTGTGTGATACAGGGTCACTCACTGACCACTGCCTTTCTGACACATCATACATTCAATGCCCACTCCCTGTGTGACACTGTGTCACACACTGCCCTCTCCCTGTGTGACACAGGGTCACTCACTGACCTCTCCCTGTGTGACACAGGGTCACTCACTGACCTCTCCCTGTGTGACACAGGGTCACTCACTGACCTCTCCCTGTGTGACACACGGTCACTCACTGCCACTCCCTGTGTGATACACGGTCACTCACTGCCCTCTCCCTATGTGACACAGGGTCACTCACTGACCTCTACCTGTGTGACACAGGGTCACTCACTGACCTTTCCAAGTGTGTGACAAGGTCACTCACCGGCCACTGCCTGTCTGACACATCTGTCATTCACTCACCACTCCAAGTGTGACACGTTGTCGCTCACTGACCACTTCCTGTCTGACACATCCGTCATTCACTGCCCTCTCCCTGTGTGACACAGGGTCACTCACTGCCCACTTCCTGTGTGACACACGGTCACCCACTGCCCACTTCCTGCGTGACACACCGTCACTCACTGCACACTCCCAGAGTGACACGCAGTCACTCACTGACAACTGCCAGTGTGACTCACTCTTACTCACTGACCATTCCCTTTGTGACACAGGTTCATTACTGACCACTCCCTGTGTGACATAGGGTCACTCACTGACCACACCCTGTGTGACACAGAGTCACTCACTGACCACACCCTGTGTGACACAGGGTCACTCACTGCCCACTTCCTGTGTGACACACGGTCACCCACTGCCCACTTCCTGCGTGACACACCGTCACTCACTGCACACTCCCAGAGTGACACGCAGTCACTCACTGACAACTGCCAGTGTGACTCACTCTTACTCACTGACCATTCCCTTTGTGACACAGGTTCATTACTGACCACACCCTGTGTGACATAGGGTCACTCACTGACCACACCCTGTGTGACACAGAGTCACTCACTGACCACACCCTGTGTGACACAGGGTCACTCACTGACCACTCCTTGTGTGACACAGGGTCACTCACTGACCCCTTCCTGTGTGACAAAGGGTCACTCACTGACCACTCCCAGTGTGACACAGGGTCACTCACTGACCACTCCCAGTGTGACATATGGTCACTCACTGACCACTGCCTGTCTGACACATCTGTCATTCACTTTCCACTCCAGTGTGAAACGTTGAAACTCACTGACCACTTCCTGTGTGACTCATTGTTACTGACTGACCACACCCTGTTTGACACACACTCACTCACTGATCACTGCCTGTCTGACACATCTGTCAATCACTGACCACTCCCATTGTGATTCATCAATCACTGACCACTTCCTGTATGACTCATTGTTACTGACTGACCACTCCCTTTGTGACACAGGGTCACTCACTTCCCACTCCCTGTGTGACTCACGGTCACTCACTGACCCCTTCCTGTGTGACATGTGGTCACTCACTGACCACTTCCTGTATGACTCATTGTTACTGACTGATCACTCCCAGAGTGACACGCAGTCACTCACTGACCACTGCCACTGTGACACAGGGTCACTCACTGCCCACTCCCTGTGTGACACAGGGTCACTCACTGACCACTCCCTTTGTGACACAGGGTCACTCACTGACCACTCCCTGTGTGACACACAATCACTCACTGACCACACCCAGCGTGACACACGGTCACTCACTGACCACTCCCAGAATGACACAAGGTCACTCACTGACTACTCCCTGTGTGATACACGTTCACTCACTGAGCACTCCCAGTGTGACACAATGTTACTCACTGACCACTCCCAGTGTGACATATGGTCACTCACTGACCACTGCCTGTCTGACACATCTGTCATTCACTGACCACTCCCAGTGTGACAAGTTGTCACTCACTGGCCACTTCCTGTATGATTCATTGATACTCACTGACCACACCCTGTGTGATACAGGGTCATTCACTGACCACTCCCTGTATGACACAGTCACTCACTACCCACTCCCTGTGTGACACACGCTCACTCACTGACCACTCTCTGTGTGACACGTGGTCACTCACTGACCACTTTCTGTGTGACACGTCGTCACTCACTGACCACTTCCTGTGTGACACGTCACTCACTGACCACTTCCTGCGTGACTCATTGTTACTCAATGATCACTCCCAGAGTGACATGCAGACACTCACTGCCCACTCCCTGTGTGACACACGGTCACTCACTGCCCTCTCCCTGTGTGACTCATGGTCACACACTGACCACTCCCTGTGTGACACACGGTCACTCACTGACCACTCCCTATGTGACACACGGTAACTCACTGACCACTGCCAGTGTGACGCACAGTCACTCACTGACCACTGCCAGTGTGACGCACAGTCACGCACTGACCACTGCCAGTGTGACTCATTGTTACTCACTGACCACTCCCAGTGTGAAACACGATCAGTCACTGACCACTCCCAGTGTGACACGCAGTCACTCACTGAGCACTCTCTGTGTGACATGTGGTCACTCACTGACCTCATCCTGTGAGACACGTCGTCACTTACTGACCACTTCCTGAGTGATTCATTGTTACTCACTGATCACTCCCAGTGTGACATGCAGTCACTCACTGACCACTGCCATTGTGACTCATTGTTACTCACTGACCACTCCCAGTGTGACACACCGTCACTCACTGACCACTCCCTGGGTGACACATGGTCACTCACTGCCCACTCCCTGTATGACAAAGGGTCACTCACTGACCATTCCCAGTGTGTGACAAGGTCACTCACTGGCCACTACCTGTCTGACACATCTGTCATTCACTGACCACTCCCAGTGTGACACATTGTCACTCACTGACCACTTCCTGTCTGACACATCCATCATTCACTGCCCTCTCCCTGTGTGACACAGGGTCACTCACTGCCCACGTCCTGTGTGAAACAGCTTCACTCACTGCACACTCCCAGAGTGACACACAGTCACTCACTGACCACTGCCAGTGTGACGCACAGTCACTCCCTGACCCCTTCCTGTGTGACTCATTGTTACTCACTGACCACTCCCTGTGTGACACAGGGTCACTCACTGACCACACCCTGTGTGATACACGTTCACTCACTGAGCACTCCCAGTGTGACACAATGTTACTCACTGACCACTCCCAGTGTGACATATGGTCACTCACTGACCACTGCCTGTCTGACACATCTGTCATTCACTGACCACTCCCAGTGTGACAAGTTGTCACTCACTGGCCACTTCCTGTATGATTCATTGATACTCACTGACCACACCCTGTGTGATACAGGGTCATTCACTGACCATCCCTGTGTGACACAGTCACTCACTGCCCACTCCTTGTGTGACACACGCGCACTCACTGACCACTCTCTGTGTGACACGTGGTCACTCACTGACCACTTTCTGTGTGACACGTCGTCACTCACTGACCACTTCCTGTGTGACACGTCACTCACTGACCACTTCCTGCGTGACTCATTGTTACTCAATGATCACTCCCAGAGTGACATGCAGACACTCACTGCCCACTCCCTGTGTGACACACGGTCACTCACTGCCCTCTCCCTGTGTGACTCATGGTCACACACTGACCACTCCCTGTGTGACACACGGTCACTCACTGACCACTCCCTATGTGACACACGGTAACTCACTGACCACTGCCAGTGTGACGCACAGTCACTCACTGACCACTGCCAGTGTGACGCACAGTCACTCACTGACCACTGCCAGTGTGACTCATTGTTACTCACTGACCACTCCCAGTGTGAAACACGATCAGTCACTGACCACTCCCAGTGTGACACGCAGTTACTCACTGAGCACTCTCTGTGTGACATGTGGTCACTCACTGACCTCATCCTGTGAGACACGTCGTCACTTACTGACAACTTCCTGAGTGATTCATTGTTACTCACTGATCACTCCCAGTGTGACATGCAGTCACTCACTGACCACTGCCATTGTGACTCATTGTTACTCACTGACCACTCCCAGTGTGACACACAGTCACTCACTGACCACTCCCTGGGTGACACATGGTCACTCACTGCCCACTCCCTGTGTGACAAAGGGTCACTCACTGACCATTCCCAGTGTGTGACAAGGTCACTCACTGACCACTGCCTGTCTGACACATCTGTCATTCACTGACCACTCCCAGTGTGACACATTGTCACTCACTGACCACTTCCTGTCTGACACATCCATCATTCACTGCCCTCTCCCTGTGTGACACAGGGTCACTCACTGCCCACGTCCTGTGTGAAACAGCTTCACTCACTGCACACTCCCAGAGTGACACGCAGTCACTCACTGACCACTGCCAGTGTGACGCACAGTCACTCACTGACAACTGCCAGTGTGACTCATTGTTACTCACTGACTACTCCCAGTGTGACACATGGTCACTCACTGACCCTTTCCTGTGTGACTCATTGTTACTCACTGACTACTCCCAGTGTGACAAACGGTCACTCACTGACCCCTTCCTGTGTGACTCATTGTTACTCACTGACCACTCCCTGTGTGACACAGGGTCACTCACTGACCACACCCTGTGTGACACAGGGTCACTCACTGATCACTCCCTGGGTGACACAGGGTCAGTCAATGCCCACTCTTTGTGTGACACAGGGTCACTCACTGACCCCTTCCTGTGTCACAGAGGGTCACTCACTGACCACTCCCTGTGAAACACAGGGTCACTCACTGACCACTCCTAGAGTGACATATGGTCACTCACTGACCACTGCCTGTCTGACACATCTGTCATTCACTGACCACTCCCAGTGTGACAAGTTGTCACTCACTGACCACTTCCTGTGTGACTCATTGATACTGACTGACCACTCCCTGTGTGATACAGGGTCACTCACTGACCACTGATTGTCTGACACACCAGACATTCACTACCCACTCCCTGTGTGACACACGGTCACACACTGCCCTCTCCCTGTGTGACACAGGGTCACTCACTGACCTCTCCCTGTGTGACACACGGTCACTCGCTTCCCATCCCTGTGTGACACAGGGTCACTCACTGACCTCTCCCTGTGTGACACAGGGTCACTCACTGACCATTCCCAGTGTGTGACAAGGTCACTCACTGACCACTGCCTGTCTGACACATCTGTCATTCACTGACCACTCCCAGTGTGACACGTTGTCACTCACTGACCACTTCCTGTCTGACACATCCGTCATTTACTGCCATTTCCCTGTGTGACACAAGGTAACTCACTTCCCACTTCCTGTGTAACACACGTTCACTCACTGCACACTCCCAGAGTGACACGTAGTCACTTACTGACAACTGCCAGTGTGACTCATTGTTACTCACTGACTACTCCCAGTGTGACACACGGTCACTCACTGACCCCTTCCAGTGTGACTCATTGTTATTCACTGACCACTCCCTGTGTGACACAGGGTCACTCACTGACCACTCCCTGTGTGACATAGTGTCACTCACTGACCACACCCTGTGTGACACAGGGTCACTCACTGTTCACACCCTGTGTGACACAGGGTCACTCACTGACCACTCCCTGTGTGACACACGGTAACTCACTGACCACTGCCAGTGTGACACTCAGTCACTCACTGACCACTGCCAGTGTGACTCATTGTTACTCACTGACCACTCCCAGTGTGACACACGGTCAGTCACTGACCACTCCCAGTTTGACACAATGTTACTCTCTGACCACTCCCAGTAGGAAACACGATCAGTCACTGACCACTCCCAGTGTGACACGCAGTCACTCACTGACCACTCTCTGTGTGACACGTGGTCACTCACTGACCACATCCTGTGAGACACGTCATCACTTACTGACCACTTCCTGTGTGATTCATTGTTACTCAATTATCACTCCCAGTGTGACATGCATTCACTCACTGACCACTGCCATTGTGACTCATTGTTACTCACTGACCACTCCCAGTGTGACACATGGTCACTCACTGACCCATTCCTGTGAGACTCATTGTTACTCACTGACCACTCCCTGTGTGACACAGTGTCACTCACTGACCATACCCTGTGTGACACAGGGTCACTCACTGACCACTCTCAGGGTGACACAGGTTCACTCAATGCCCACTCCTTGTGTGACACAGGGTCACTCACTGACCCCTTCCTGTGTGACAAAGGGTCACTCACTGACCACTCCCTGTGTGACACAGGGTCACTCACTGACCACTCCCAGTGTGACATATGGTCACTCACTGACCACTGCCTGTCTGACACATCTGTCATTCACTGACCACTCCCAGTGTGACACGTTGTCACTCACTGACCACTTCCTGTGTGTCTCATTGTTACTGACTGACCACTCCCTGTGTGATACAGGGTCACTCACTGACCACTGCCTTTCTGACACATCATACATTCAATGCCCACTCCCTGTGTGACACTGTGTCACACACTGCCCTCTCCCTGTGTGACACAGGGTCACTCACTGACCTCTCCCTGTGTGACACAGGGTCACTCACTGACCTCTCCCTGTGTGACACAGGGTCACTCACTGACCTCTCCCTGTGTGACACACGGTCACTCACTGCCACTCCCTGTGTGATACACGGTCACTCACTGCCCTCTCCCTATGTGACACAGGGTCACTCACTGACCTCTACCTGTGTGACACAGGGTCACTCACTGACCTTTCCAAGTGTGTGACAAGGTCACTCACCGGCCACTGCCTGTCTGACACATCTGTCATTCACTCACCACTCCAAGTGTGACACGTTGTCGCTCACTGACCACTTCCTGTCTGACACATCCGTCATTCACTGCCCTCTCCCTGTGTGACACAGGGTCACTCACTGCCCACTTCCTGTGTGACACACGGTCACCCACTGCCCACTTCCTGCGTGACACACCGTCACTCACTGCACACTCCCAGAGTGACACGCAGTCACTCACTGACAACTGCCAGTGTGACTCACTCTTACTCACTGACCATTCCCTTTGTGACACAGGTTCATTACTGACCACTCCCTGTGTGACATAGGGTCACTCACTGACCACACCCTGTGTGACACAGAGTCACTCACTGACCACACCCTGTGTGACACAGGGTCACTCACTGCCCACTTCCTGTGTGACACACGGTCACCCACTGCCCACTTCCTGCGTGACACACCGTCACTCACTGCACACTCCCAGAGTGACACGCAGTCACTCACTGACAACTGCCAGTGTGACTCACTCTTACTCACTGACCATTCCCTTTGTGACACAGGTTCATTACTGACCACTCCCTGTGTGACATAGGGTCACTCACTGACCACACCCTGTGTGACACAGAGTCACTCACTGACCACACCCTGTGTGACACAGGGTCACTCACTGACCACTCCTTGTGTGACACAGGGTCACTCACTGACCCCTTCCTGTGTGACAAAGGGTCACTCACTGACCACTCCCAGTGTGACACAGGGTAACTCACTGACCACTCGCAGTGTGACATATGGTCACTCACTGACCACTGCCTGTCTGACACATCTGTCATTCACTTTCCACTCCAGTGTGAAACGTTGAAACTCACTGACCACTTCCTGTGTGACTCATTGTTACTGACTGACCACACCCTGTTTGACACACACTCACTCACTGATCACTGCCTGTCTGACACATCTGTCAATCACTGACAACTCCCATTGTGATTCATCAATCACTGACCACTTCCTGTATGACTCATTGTTACTGACTGACCACTCCCTTTGTGACACAGGGTCACTCACTTCCCACTCCCTGTGTGACTCACGGTCACTCACTGACCCCTTCCTGTGTGACATGTGGTCACTCACTGACCACTTCCTGTATGACTCATTGTTACTGACTGATCACTCCCAGAGTGACACGCAGTCACTCACTGACCACTGCCACTGTGACACAGGGTCACTCACTGCCCACTCCCTGTGTGACACAGGGTCACTCACTGACCACTCCCTTTGTGACACAGGGTCACTCACTGACCACTCCCTGTGTGACACACAATCACTCACTGAACACACCCAGCGTGACACACGGTCACTCACTGACCACTCCCAGAATGACACAAGGTCACTCACTGACTACTCCCTGTGTGATACACGTTCACTCACTGAGCACTCCCAGTGTGACACAATGTTACTCACTGACCACTCCCAGTGTGACATATGGTCACTCACTGACCACTGCCTGTCTGACACATCTGTCATTCACTGACCACTCCCAGTGTGACAAGTTGTCACTCACTGGCCACTTCCTGTATGATTCATTGATACTCACTGACCACACCCTGTGTGATACAGGGTCATTCACTGACCACTCCCTGTATGACACAGTCACTCACTACCCACTCCCTGTGTGACACACGCTCACTCACTGACCACTCTCTGTGTGACACGTGGTCACTCACTGACCACTTTCTGTGTGACACGTCGTCACTCACTGACCACTTCCTGTGTGACACGTCACTCACTGACCACTTCCTGCGTGACTCATTGTTACTCAATGATCACTCCCAGAGTGACATGCAGACACTCACTGCCCACTCCCTGTGTGACACACGGTCACTCACTGCCCTCTCCCTGTGTGACTCATGGTCACACACTGACCACTCCCTGTGTGACACACGGTCACTCACTGACCACTCCCTATGTGACACACGGTAACTCACTGACCACTGCCAGTGTGACGCACAGTCACTCACTGACCACTGCCAGTGTGACGCACAGTCACGCACTGACCACTGCCAGTGTGACTCATTGTTACTCACTGACCACTCCCAGTGTGAAACACGATCAGTCACTGACCACTCCCAGTGTGACACGCAGTCACTCACTGAGCACTCTCTGTGTGACATGTGGTCACTCACTGACCTCATCCTGTGAGACACGTCGTCACTTAATGACAACTTCCTGAGTGATTCATTGTTACTCACTGATCACTCCCAGTGTGACATGCAGTCACTCACTGACCACTGCCATTGTGACTCATTGTTACTCACTGACCACTCCCAGTGTGACACACAGTCACTCACTGACCACTCCCTGGGTGACACATGGTCACTCACTGCCCACTCCCTGTGTGACAAAGGGTCACTCACTGACCATTCCCAGTGTGTGACAAGGTCACTCACTGACCACTGCCTGTCTGACACATCTGTCATTCACTGACCACTCCCAGTGTGACACATTGTCACTCACTGACCACTTCCTGTCTGACACATCCATCATTCACTGCCCTCTCCCTGTGTGACACAGGGTCACTCACTGCCCACGTCCTGTGTGAAACAGCTTCACTCACTGCACACTCCCAGAGTGACACGCAGTCACTCACTGACCACTGCCAGTGTGACGCACAGTCACTCACTGACAAATGCCAGTGTGACTCATTGTTACTCACTGACTACTCCCAGTGTGACACATGGTCACTCACTGACCCTTTCCTGTGTGACTCATTGTTACTCACTGACTACTCCCAGTGTGACAAACGGTCACTCACTGACCCCTTCCTGTGTGACTCATTGTTACTCACTGACCACTCCCTGTGTGACACAGGGTCACTCACTGACCACACCCTGTGTGACACAGGGTCACTCACTGATCACTCCCTGGGTGACACAGGGTCAGTCAATGCCCACTCTTTGTGTGACACAGGGTCACTCACTGACCCCTTCCTGTGTCACAGAGGGTCACTCACTGACCACTCCCTGTGAAACACAGGGTCACTCACTGACCACTCCTAGAGTGACATATGGTCACTCACTGACCACTGCCTGTCTGACACATCTGTCATTCACTGACCACTCCCAGTGTGACAAGTTGTCACTCACTGACCACTTCCTGTGTGACTCATTGATACTGACTGACCACTCCCTGTGTGATACAGGGTCACTCACTGACCACTGATTGTCTGACACACCAGACATTCACTACCCACTCCCTGTGTGACACACGGTCACACACTGCCCTCTCCCTGTGTGACACAGGGTCACTCACTGACCTCTCCCTGTGTGACACACGGTCACTCGCTTCCCATCCCTGTGTGACACAGGGTCACTCACTGACCTCTCCCTGTGTGACACAGGGTCACTCACTGACCATTCCCAGTGTGTGACAAGGTCACTCACTGACCACTGCCTGTCTGACACATCTGTCATTCACTGACCACTCCCAGTGTGACACGTTGTCACTCACTGACCACTTCCTGTCTGACACATCCGTCATTTACTGCCATTTCCCTGTGTGACACAAGGTAACTCACTTCCCACTTCCTGTGTAACACACGTTCACTCACTGCACACTCCCAGAGTGACACGTAGTCACTTACTGACAACTGCCAGTGTGACTCATTGTTACTCACTGACTACTCCCAGTGTGACACACGGTCACTCACTGACCCCTTCCAGTGTGACTCATTGTTATTCACTGACCACTCCCTGTGTGACACAGGGTCACTCACTGACCACTCCCTGTGTGACATAGTGTCACTCACTGACCACACCCTGTGTGACACAGGGTCACTCACTGTTCACACCCTGTGTGACACAGGGTCACTCACTGACCACTCCCTGTGTGACACACGGTAACTCACTGACCACTGCCAGTGTGACACTCAGTCACTCACTGACCACTGCCAGTGTGACTCATTGTTACTCACTGACCACTCCCAGTGTGACACACGGTCAGTCACTGACCACTCCCAGTTTGACACAATGTTACTCTCTGACCACTCCCAGTAGGAAACACGATCAGTCACTGACCACTCCCAGTGTGACACGCAGTCACTCACTGACCACTCTCTGTGTGACACGTGGTCACTCACTGACCACATCCTGTGAGACACGTCATCACTTACTGACCACTTCCTGTGTGATTCATTGTTACTCAATTATCACTCCCAGTGTGACATGCATTCACTCACTGACCACTGCCATTGTGACTCATTGTTACTCACTGACCACTCCCAGTGTGACACACGGTCACTCACTGACCCATTCCTGTGAGACTCATTGTTACTCACTGACCACTCCCTGTGTGACACAGTGTCACTCACTGACCATACCCTGTGTGACACAGGGTCACTCACTGACCACTCTCAGGGTGACACAGGTTCACTCAATGCCCACTCCTTGTGTGACACAGGGTCACTCACTGACCCCTTCCTGTGTGACAAAGGGTCACTCACTGACCACTCCCTGTGTGACACAGGGTCACTCACTGACCACTCCCAGTGTGACATATGGTCACTCACTGACCACTGCCTGTCTGACACATCTGTCATTCACTGACCACTCCCAGTGTGACACGTTGTCACTCACTGACCACTTCCTGTGTGTCTCATTGTTACTGACTGACCACTCCCTGTGTGATACAGGGTCACTCACTGACCACTGCCTTTCTGACACATCATACATTCAATGCCCACTCCCTGTGTGACACTGTGTCACACACTGCCCTCTCCCTGTGTGACACAGGGTCACTCACTGACCTCTCCCTGTGTGACACAGGGTCACTCACTGACCTCTCCCTGTGTGACACAGGGTCACTCACTGACCTCTACCTGTGTGACACACGGTCACTCACTGCCACTCCCTGTGTGATACACGGTCACTCACTGCCCTCTCCCTATGTGACACAGGGTCACTCACTGACCTCTACCTGTGTGACACAGGGTCACTCACTGACCTTTCCAAGTGTGTGACAAGGTCACTCACCGGCCACTGCCTGTCTGACACATCTGTCATTCACTCACCACTCCAAGTGTGACACGTTGTCGCTCACTGACCACTTCCTGTCTGACACATCCGTCATTCACTGCCCTCTCCCTGTGTGACACAGGGTCACTCACTGCCCACTTCCTGTGTGACACACGGTCACCCACTGCCCACTTCCTGCGTGACACACCGTCACTCACTGCACACTCCCAGAGTGACACGCAGTCACTCACTGACAACTGCCAGTGTGACTCACTCTTACTCACTGACCATTCCCTTTGTGACACAGGTTCATTACTGACCACTCCCTGTGTGACATAGGGTCACTCACTGACCACACCCTGTGTGACACAGAGTCACTCACTGACCACACCCTGTGTGACACAGGGTCACTCACTGACCACTCCTTGTGTGACACAGGGTCACTCACTGACCCCTTCCTGTGTGACAAAGGGTCACTCACTGACCACTACCAGTGTGACACAGGGTCACTCACTGACCACTCCCAGTGTGACATATGGTCACTCACTGACCACTGCCTGTCTGACACATCTGTCATTCACTTTCCACTCCAGTGTGAAACGTTGAAACTCACTGACCACTTCCTGTGTGACTCATTGTTACTGACTGACCACACCCTGTTTGACACACACTCACTCACTGATCACTGCCTGTCTGACACATCTGTCAATCACTGACCACTCCCATTGTGATTCATCAATCACTGACCACTTCCTGTATGACTCATTGTTACTGACTGACCACTCCCTTTGTGACACAGGGTCACTCACTTCCCACTCCCTGTGTGACTCACGGTCACTCACTGACCCCTTCCTGTGTGACATGTGGTCACTCACTGACCACTTCCTGTATGACTCATTGTTACTGACTGATCACTCCCAGAGTGACACGCAGTCACTCACTGACCACTGCCACTGTGACACAGGGTCACTCACTGCCCACTCCCTGTGTGACACAGGGTCACTCACTGACCACTCCCTTTGTGACACAGGGTCACTCACTGACCACTCCCTGTGTGACACACAATCACTCACTGACCACACCCAGCGTGACACACGGTCACTCACTGACCACTCCCAGAATGACACAAGGTCACTCACTGACTACTCCCTGTGTGATACACGTTCACTCACTGAGCACTCCCAGTGTGACACAATGTTACTCACTGACCACTCCCAGTGTGACATATGGTCACTCACTGACCACTGCCTGTCTGACACATCTGTCATTCACTGACCACTCCCAGTGTGACAAGTTGTCACTCACTGGCCACTTCCTGTATGATTCATTGATACTCACTGACCACACCCTGTGTGATACAGGGTCATTCACTGACCACTCCCTGTATGACACAGTCACTCACTGCCCACTCCCTGTGTGACACAGTGTCACTCACTGACCATACCCTGTGTGACACAGGGTCACTCACTGACCACTCTCAGGGTGACACAGGTTCACTCAATGCCCACTCCTTGTGTGACACAGGGTCACTCACTGACCCCTTCCTGTGTGACAAAGGGTCACTCACTGACCACTCCCTGTGTGACACAGGGTCACTCACTGACCACTCCCAGTGTGACATATGGTCACTCACTGACCACTGCCTGTCTGACACATCTGTCATTCACTGACCACTCCCAGTGTGACACGTTGTCACTCACTGACCACTTCCTGTGTGTCTCATTGTTACTGACTGACCACTCCCTGTGTGATACAGGGTCACTCACTGACCACTGCCTTTCTGACACATCATACATTCAATGCCCACTCCCTGTGTGACACTGTGTCACACACTGCCCTCTCCCTGTGTGACACAGGGTCACTCACTGACCTCTCCCTGTGTGACACAGGGTCACTCACTGACATCTCCCTGTGTGACACAGGGTCACTCACTGACCTCTCCCTGTGTGACACACGGTCACTCACTGCCACTCCCTGTGTGATACACGGTCACTCACTGCCCTCTCCCTATGTGACACAGGGTCACTCACTGACCTCTACCTGTGTGACACAGGGTCACTCACTGACCTTTCCAAGTGTGTGACAAGGTCACTCACCGGCCACTGCCTGTCTGACACATCTGTCATTCACTGACCACTCCAAGTGTGACACGTTGTCGCTCACTGACCACTTCCTGTCTGACACATCCGTCATTCACTGCCCTCTCCCTGTGTGACACAGGGTCACTCACTGCCCACTTCCTGTGTGACACACGGTCACCCACTGCCCACTTCCTGCGTGACACACCGTCACTCACTGCACACTCCCAGAGTGACACGGAGTCACTCACTGACAACTGCCAGTGTGACTCACTCTTACTCACTGACCATTCCCATTGTGACACAGGTTCATTACTGACCACTCCCTGTGTGACATAGGGTCAAACACTGACCACACCCTGTGTGACACAGAGTCACTCACTGACCACACCCTGTGTGACACAGGGTCACTCACTGCCCACTTCCTGTGTGACACACGGTCACCCACTGCCCACTTCCTGCGTGACACACCGTCACTCACTGCACACTCCCAGAGTGACACGCAGTCACTCACTGACAACTGCCAGTGTGACTCACTCTTACTCACTGACCATTCCCTTTGTGACACAGGTTCATTACTGACCACTCCCTGTGTGACATAGGGTCACTCACTGACCACACCCTGTGTGACACAGAGTCACTCACTGACCACACCCTGTGTGACACAGGGTCACTCACTGACCACTCCTTGTGTGACACAGGGTCACTCACTGACCCCTTCCTGTGTGACAAAGGGTCACTCACTGACCACTCCCAGTGTGACACAGGGTCACTCACTGACCACTCCCAGTGTGACATATGGTCACTCACTGACCACTGCCTGTCTGACACATCTGTCATTCACTTTCCACTCCAGTGTGAAACGTTGAAACTCACTGACCACTTCCTGTGTGACTCATTGTTACTGACTGACCACACCCTGTTTGACACACACTCACTCACTGATCACTGCCTGTCTGACACATCTGTCAATCACTGACCACTCCCATTGTGATTCATCAATCACTGACCACTTCCTGTATGACTCATTGTTACTGACTGACCACTCCCTTTGTGACACAGGGTCACTCACTTCCCACTCCCTGTGTGACTCACGGTCACTCACTGACCCCTTCCTGTATGACTCATTGTTACTGACTGATCACTCCCAGAGTGACACGCAGTCACTCACTGACCACTGCCACTGTGACACAGGGTCACTCACTGCCCACTCCCTGTGTGACACAGGGTCACTCACTGACCACTCCCTTTGTGACACAGGGTCACTCACTGACCACTCCCTGTGTGACACACAATCACTCACTGAACACACCCAGCGTGACACACGGTCACTCACTGACCACTCCCAGAATGACACAAGGTCACTCACTGACTACTCCCTGTGTGATACACGTTCACTCACTGAGCACTCCCAGTGTGACACAATGTTACTCACTGACCACTCCCAGTGTGACATATGGTCACTCACTGACCACTGCCTGTCTGACACATCTGTCATTCACTGACCACTCCCAGTGTGACAAGTTGTCACTCACTGGCCACTTCCTGTATGATTCATTGATACTCACTGACCACACCCTGTGTGATACAGGGTCATTCACTGACCACTCCCTGTATGACACTGTCACTCACTACCCACTCCCTGTGTGACACACGCTCACTCACTGACCACTCTCTGTGTGACACGTGGTCACTCACTGACCACTTTCTGTGTGACACGTCGTCACTCACTGACCACTTCCTGTGTGACACGTCACTCACTGACCACTTCCTGCGTGACTCATTGTTACTCAATGATCACTCCCAGAGTGACATGCAGACACTCACTGCCCACTCCCTGTGTGACACACGGTCACTCACTGCCCTCTCCCTGTGTGACTCATGGTCACACACTGACCACTCCCTGTGTGACACACGGTCACTCACTGACCACTCCCTATGTGACACACGGTAACTCACTGACCACTGCCAGTGTGACGCACAGTCACTCACTGACCACTGCCAGTGTGACGCACAGTCACGCACTGACCACTGCCAGTGTGACTCATTGTTACTCACTGACCACTCCCAGTGTGAAACACGATCAGTCACTGACCACTCCCAGTGTGACACGCAGTCACTCACTGAGCACTCTCTGTGTGACATGTGGTCACTCACTGACCTCATCCTGTGAGACACGTCGTCACTTACTGACCACTTCCTGAGTGATTCATTGTTACTCACTGATCACTCCCAGTGTGACATGCAGTCACTCACTGACCACTGCCATTGTGACTCATTGTTACTCACTGACCACTCCCAGTGTGACACACGGTCACTCACTGACCACTCCCTGGGTGACACATGGTCACTCACTGCCCACTCCCTGTATGACAAAGGGTCACTCACTGACCATTCCCAGTGTGTGACAAGGTCACTCACTGACCACTACCTGTCTGACACATCTGTCATTCACTGACCACTCCCAGTGTGACACATTGTCACTCACTGACCACTTCCTGTCTGACACATCCATCATTCACTGCCCTCTCCCTGTGTGACACAGGGTCACTCACTGCCCACGTCCTGTGTGAAACAGCTTCACTCACTGCACACTCCCAGAGTGACACACAGTCACTCACTGACCACTGCCAGTGTGACGCACAGTCACTCCCTGACCCCTTCCTGTGTGACTCATTGTTACTCACTGACTACTCCCAGTGTGACAAACGGTCACTCACTGACCCCTTCCTGTGTGACTCATTGTTACTCACTGACCACTCCCTGTGTGACACAGGGTCACTCACTGACCACACCCTGTGTGACACAGGGTCACTCACTGATCACTCCCTGGGTGACACAGGGTCAGTCAATGCCCACTCTTTGTGTGACACAGGGTCACTCACTGACCCCTTCCTGTGTCACAGAGGGTCACTCACTGACCACTCCCTGTGAAACACAGGGTCACTCACTGACCACTCCTAGAGTGACATATGGTCACTCACTGACCACTGCCTGTCTGACACATCTGTCATTCACTGACCACTCCCAGTGTGACAAGTTGTCACTCACTGACCACTTCCTGTGTGACTCATTGATACTGACTGCCCACTCCCTGTGTGATACAGGGTCACTCACTGACCACTGATTGTCTGACACACCAGACATTCACTACCCACTCCCTGTGTGACACACGGTCACACACTGCCCTCTCCCTGTGTGACACAGGGTCACTCACTGACCTCTCCCTGTGTGACACACGGTCACTCGCTTCCCATCCCTGTGTGACACAGGGTCACTCACTGACCTCTCCCTGTGTGACACAGGGTCACTCACTGACCATTCCCAGTGTGTGACAAGGTCACTCACTGACCACTGCCTGTCTGACACATCTGTCATTCACTGACCACTCCCAGTGTGACACGTTGTCACTCACTGACCACTTCCTGTCTGACACATCCGTCATTTACTGCCATTTCCCTGTGTGACACAAGGTAACTCACTTCCCACTTCCTGTGTAACACACGTTCACTCACTGCACACTCCCAGAGTGACACGTAGTCACTTACTGACAACTGCCAGTGTGACTCATTGTTACTCACTGACTACTCCCAGTGTGACACACGGTCACTCACTGACCCCTTCCAGTGTGACTCATTGTTATTCACTGACCACTCCCTGTGTGACACAGGGTCACTCACTGACCACTCCCTGTGTGACATAGTGTCACTCACTGACCACACCCTGTGTGACACAGGGTCACTCACTGTTCACACCCTGTGTGACACAGGGTCACTCACTGACCACTCCCTGTGTGACACACGGTAACTCACTGACCACTGCCAGTGTGACACTCAGTCACTCACTGACCACTGCCAGTGTGACTCATTGTTACTCACTGACCACTCCCAGTGTGACACACGGTCAGTCACTGACCACTCCCAGTTTGACACAATGTTACTCTCTGACCACTCCCAGTAGGAAACACGATCAGTCACTGACCACTCCCAGTGTGACACGCAGTCACTCACTGACCACTCTCTGTGTGACACGTGGTCACTCACTGACCACATCCTGTGAGACACGTCATCACTTACTGACCACTTCCTGTGTGATTCATTGTTACTCAATTATCACTCCCAGTGTGACATGCATTCACTCACTGACCACTGCCATTGTGACTCATTGTTACTCACTGACCACTCCCAGTGTGACACACGGTCACTCACTGACCCATTCCTGTGAGACTCATTGTTACTCACTGACCACTCCCTGTGTGACACAGTGTCACTCACTGACCATACCCTGTGTGACACAGGGTCACTCACTGACCACTCTCAGGGTGACACAGGTTCACTCAATGCCCACTCCTTGTGTGACACAGGGTCACTCACTGACCCCTTCCTGTGTGACAAAGGGTCACTCACTGACCACTCCCTGTGTGACACAGGGTCACTCACTGACCACTCCCAGTGTGACATATGGTCACTCACTGACCACTGCCTGTCTGACACATCTGTCATTCACTGACCACTCCCAGTGTGACACGTTGTCACTCACTGACCACTTCCTGTGTGTCTCATTGTTACTGACTGACCACTCCCTGTGTGATACAGGGTCACTCACTGACCACTGCCTTTCTGACACATCATACATTCAATGCCCACTCCCTGTGTGACACTGTGTCACACACTGCCCTCTCCCTGTGTGACACAGGGTCACTCACTGACCTCTCCCTGTGTGACACAGGGTCACTCACTGACCTCTCCCTGTGTGACACAGGGTCACTCACTGACCTCTCCCTGTGTGACACACGGTCACTCACTGCCACTCCCTGTGTGATACACGGTCACTCACTGCCCTCTCCCTATGTGACACAGGGTCACTCACTGACCTCTACCTGTGTGACACACGGTCACTCACTGCCACTCCCTGTGTGATACACGGTCACTCACTGCCTTCTCCCTATGTGACACAGGGTCACTCACTGACCTCTACCTGTGTGACACAGGGTCACTCACTGACCTTTCCAAGTGTGTGACAAGGTCACTCACCGGCCACTGCCTGTCTGACACATCTGTCATTCACTCACCACTCCAAGTGTGACACGTTGTCGCTCACTGACCACTTCCTGTCTGACACATCCGTCATTCACTGCCCTCTCCCTGTGTGACACAGGGTCACTCACTGCCCACTTCCTGTGTGACACACGGTCACCCACTGCCCACTTCCTGCGTGACACACCGTCACTCACTGCACACTCCCAGAGTGACACGCAGTCACTCACTGACAACTGCCAGTGTGACTCACTCTTACTCACTGACCATTCCCTTTGTGACACAGGTTCATTACTGACCACTCCCTGTGTGACATAGGGTCACTCACTGACCACACCCTGTGTGACACAGAGTCACTCACTGACCACACCCTGTGTGACACAGGGTCACTCACTGACCACTCCTTGTGTGACACAGGGTCACTCACTGACCCCTTCCTGTGTGACAAAGGGTCACTCACTGACCACTCCCAGTGTGACACAGGGTCACTCACTGACCACTCCCAGTGTGACATATGGTCACTCACTGACCACTGCCTGTCTGACACATCTGTCATTCACTTTCCACTCCAGTGTGAAACGTTGAAACTCACTGACCACTTCCTGTGTGACTCATTGTTACTGACTGACCACACCCTGTTTGACACACACTCACTCACTGACCACTGCCTGTCTGACACATCTGTCAATCACTGACCACTCCCATTGTGATTCATCAATCACTGACCACTTCCTGTATGACTCATTGTTACTGACTGACCACTCCCTTTGTGACACAGGGTCACTCACTTCCCACTCCCTGTGTGACTCACGGTCACTCACTGACCCCTTCCTGTGTGACATGTGGTCACTCACTGACCACTTCCTGTATGACTCATTGTTACTGACTGATCACTCCCAGAGTGACACGCAGTCACTCACTGACCTCTGCCACTGTGACACAGGGTCACTCACTGCCCACTCCCTGTGTGACACAGGGTCACTCACTGACCACTCCCTTTGTGACACAGGGTCACTCACTGACCACTCCCTGTGTGACACACAATCACTCACTGACCACACCCAGCGTGACACACGGTCACTCACTGACCACTCCCAGAATGACACAAGGTCACTCACTGACTACTCCCTTTGTGATACACGTTCACTCACTGAGCACTCCCAGTGTGACACAATGTTACTCACTGACCACTCCCAGTGTGACATATGGTCACTCACTGACCACTGCCTGTCTGACACATCTGTCATTCACTGACCACTCCCAGTGTGACAAGTTGTCACTCACTGGCCACTTCCTGTATGATTCATTGATACTCACTGACCACACCCTGTGTGATACAGGGTCATTCACTGACCACTCCCTGTGTGACACAGTCACTCACTGCCCACTCCCTGTGTGACACACGCTCACTCACTGACCACTCTCTGTGTGACACGTGGTCACTCACTGACCACTTTCTGTGTGACACGTCGTCACTCACTGACCACTTCCTGTGTGACACGTCACTCACTGACCACTTCCTGCGTGACTCATTGTTACTCAATGATCACTCCCAGAGTGACATGCAGACACTCACTGCCCACTCCCTGTGTGACACACGGTCACTCACTGCCCTCTCCCTGTGTGACTCATGGTCACACACTGACCACTCCCTGTGTGACACACGGTCACTCACTGACCACTCCCTATGTGACACACGGTAACTCACTGACCACTGCCAGTGTGACGCACAGTCACTCACTGACCACTGCCAGTGTGACGCACAGTCACTCACTGACCACTGCCAGTGTGACTCATTGTTACTCACTGACCACTCCCAGTGTGAAACACGATCAGTCACTGACCACTCCCAGTGTGACACGCAGTCACTCACTGAGCACTCTCTGTGTGACATGTGGTCACTCACTGACCTCGTCCTGTGAGACACGTCGTCACTTACTGACCACTTCCTGAGTGATTCATTGTTACTCACTGATCACTCCCAGTGTGACATGCAGTCACTCACTGACCACTGCCATTGTGACTCATTGTTACTCACTGACCACTCCCAGTGTGACACACGGTCACTCACTGACCACTCCCTGGGTGACACATGGTCACTCACTGCCCACTCCCTGTGTGACAAAGGGTCACTCACTGACCATTCCCAGTGTGTGACAAGGTCACTCACTGACCACTGCCTGTCTGACACATCTGTCATTCACTGACCACTCCCAGTGTGACACATTGTCACTCACTGACCACTTCCTGTCTGACACATCCATCATTCACTGCCCTCTCCCCGTGTGACACAGGGTCACTCACTGCCCACGTCCTGTGTGAAACAGCTTCACTCACTGCACACTCCCAGAGTGACACGCAGTCACTCACTGACCACTGCCAGTGTGACGCACAGTTACTCACTGACAAATGCCAGTGTGACTCATTGTTACTCACTGACTACTCCCAGTGTGACACATGGTCACTTACTGACCCCTTCCTGTGTGACTCATTGTTACTCACTGATTACTCCCAGTGTGACACACGGTCACTCACTGACCCCTTCCTGTGTGACTCATTGTTACTCACTGACCACTCCCTGTGTGACACAGGGTCACTCACTGACCACACCCTGTGTGACACAGGGTCACTCACTGATCACTCCCTGGGTGACACAGGGTCAGTCAATGCCCACTCCTTGTGTGACACAGGGTCACTCACTGACCCCTTCCTGTGTCACAGAGGGTCACTCACTGACCACTCCCTGTGAAACACAGGGTCACTCACTGACCACTCCTAGAGTGACATATGGTCACTCACTGACCACTGCCTGTCTGACACATCTGTCATTCACTGACCACTCCCAGTGTGACAAGTTGTCACTCACTGACCACTTCCTGTGTGACTCATTGATACTGACTGACCACTCCCTGTGTGATACAGGGTCACTCACTGACCACTGATTGTCTGACACACCAGACATTCACTACCCACTCCCTGTGTGACACACGGTCACACACTGCCCTCTCCCTGTGTGACACAGGGTCACTCACTGACCTCTCCCTGTGTGACACACGGTCACTCGCTTCCCATCCCTGTGTGACACAGGGTCACTCACTGACCTCTCCCTGTGTGACACAGGGTCACTCACTGACCATTCCCAGTGTGTGACAAGGTCACTCACTGACCACTGCCTGTCTGACACATCTGTCATTCACTGACCACTCCCAGTGTGACACGTTGTCACTCACTGACCACTTCCTGTCTGACACATCCGTCATTTACTGCCATTTCCCTGTGTGACACAAGGTAACTCACTTCCCACTTCCTGTGTAACACACGTTCACTCACTGCACACTCCCAGAGTGACACGTAGTCACTTACTGACAACTGCCAGTGTGACTCATTGTTACTCACTGACTACTCCCAGTGTGACACACGGTCACTCACTGACCCCTTCCAGTGTGACTCATTGTTATTCACTGACCACTCCCTGTGTGACACAGGGTCACTCACTGACCACTCCCTGTGTGACATAGTGTCACTCACTGACCACACCCTGTGTGACACAGGGTCACTCACTGTTCACACCCTGTGTGACACAGGGTCACTCACTGACCCCTTCCTGTGTGACAAAGGTTCACTCACTGACCACTCCCAGTGTGACATATGGTCACTCACTGACCACTGCCTGTTTGACACATCTGTCATTCACTGTCCACTCCCAGTGTTACACGTTGTCACTCACTGACCACTTCCTGTGTGACTCATTGTTACTGACTGACCACACCCTGTGTGACACACGCTCACTCACTGACCACTCCCTGTGTGACACAGGGTCACTCACTGCCCACTCCCTGTGTGACACAGGGTTACTCACTGCCCACTCCCTGTGTGACACAGGGTCACTCACTGACCACTCCCAGTGTGTGACACGGTCACTCAGTGACCACTGCCTGTCTGACACATCTGTCATTCACTGACCACTCCCAGTGTGACTCATCAATCACTGACAACTTCCTGTATGACTCATTGTTACTGACTGACCACTCCCTGTGTGACACAGGGTCACTCACTGCCTACTCCCTGTGTGACACAGGGTCACTCACTGACCCCTCCCAGTATCTGACACAGGGTCACTCACAGTCCACTGCCTGTCTGACACATCTGTCATTCACTGACCACTCCCTGTGTGACACAGGGTCACTCAGTGCCCACTCCCTGTGTGACACACGGTCACACACTGCCCTCTCCCTGTGTGACACACAGTCACTCACTGCCCACTCCCTGTGTGACACATGGTCACACACTGAACACTCCCTGTGTGACAAACAGTCACTCACTGCCCACTCCCTGTGTGACACATGGTCACACACTGACCACTCCCAATCTGACACACGGTCACTCACTGACAACTCCCTGTGTGACACACGGTAATTCACTGACCACTCCCAGTGTGACACGCAGTCCCTCACTGACCACTCTCTGTGTGACTCATGGTCACTCACTGACCACATCCTGTGAGACACGTCGTCACTTACTGACAACTTCCTGTGTGATTCATTGTTACTCACTGATCACTCCCAGTGTGACATGCAGTCACTCACTGACCACTGCCATTGTGACTCATTGTTACTCACTGACCTCTCCCAGTGTGACACACGGTCACTCACTGACCACTCCCTGTGTGACACATGGTCACTCACTGCCCACTCCCTGTGTGACACAGGGTCACTCACTGCCCACTCCCAGAGTGACGCGCAGTCACTCACTGAGCACTGCCAGTGTGACGCACAGTCACTCACTGACCACTGCCAGTGTGACTCATTGTTACTCACTGACTACTCCCAGTGTGACACACGGTCACTCACTGACTCCTTCCTGTGTGACTGATTGTTACTCACTGACCACTCCCTGTGTGACACAGGGTCACTCACTGACCACACCCTGTGTGACACAGGGTCACTCACTGACCACACCCTGGGTGACACAGGGTCACTCAATGCCCACTCATTGTGTGACTCAGGGTCACTCACTGACCCCTTCCTGTGTCACAAAGGGTAACTCACTGACCACTCCCAGTGTGACGCAGGGTCACTCACTTACCACTCCCAGTTTGACTTATGGTCACTCACTGACCACTGCCTGTCTGACACATCTGTCATTCACTGACCACTCCCAGTGTGACAAGTTGTCACTCACTGACCACTTCCTGTGTGACTCATTGATACCGACTGACCACTCCCTGTGTGATACAAGGGCACTAACTGAGCTCTGACTGTCTGACACATCAGAAATTCACTACCCACTCCCTGTGTGACACAGGGTCACACACTGCCCTCTCCCTGTGTGACACAGGGTCTCTCACTGACCTCTCCCTGTGTGACACAGGGTCACTCACTGCCCACTCCCTGTGTGACACAGGGTCACTCACTGCCCACTCCCTGTGTGACACTTGGTCCCTCACTGCCCACTCCCTGTGTGACACACAGTCACTCACTGCCCACTCCCTGTGTGACACATGGTCACCCACTGACCAATCCCTGTGTGACACACGGTCACTCACTGACAACTCATGTGTGACACACGGTAACTCACTGACCACTCCCAGTGTGACACGCAGTCACTCACTGACCACTCTCTGTGTGACACATGGTCACTCACTGACCACATCCTGTGAGACACGTCGTCACTTACTGACCACTTCCTGGGTGATTCATTGTTACTCACTGATCACTCCCGGTGTGACACGCAGTCACTCACTGACCACTGCCATTGTGACTCATTGTTACACACTGACCTCTCCCAGTGTGACACATGGTCACTCACTGACCACTCCCTGTGTGACACATGGTCACTCACTGCCCACTCCCTGTGTGACAAAGGGTCACTCACTGACCATTCCCAGTGTGTGACAAGGTCACTCACTGACCACTCTCTGTGTGACACGTGGTCACTCACTGACCACTTTCTGTGTGACACGTTGTCACTCACTGACCACTTCCTGTGTGATACGTCACTCACTGACCACTTCCTGAGTGACTCATTGTTACTCAATGATCACTCCCAGAATGACACGCAGTCACTCACTGACCACTGCCAGTGTGACTCGTTGTTACTCACTAACCACTCCCAGTGTAATACATGGTCACTCACTGACCACTTCCTGTGTGACTCATTGTTACTCACTGACCACTCCCTGTGTGACACACGGTTACTGACTGCCCACTCCCTGTGTGACACAGGGTCACTCACTGCCCACTCCCTGCGTGACACAGGGTCACTCACTGCCCACTCCCTGTGTGACACAGGTTCACTCACTGACCACTCCCTGTGTGACACAGGGTCACTCACTGACCCCTCCCAGTATCTGACACAGGGTCACTCACAGTCCACTGCCTGTCTGACACATCTGTCATTCACTGACCACTCCCTGTGTGACACAGGGTCACTCAGTGCCCACTCCCTGTGTGACACACGGTCACACACTGCCCTCTCCCTGTGTGACACACAGTCACTCACTGCCCACTCCCTGTGTGACACATGGTCACACACTGAACACTCCCTGTGTGACAAACAGTCACTCACTGCCCACTCCCTGTGTGACACATGGTCACACACTGACCACTCCCAATCTGACACACGGTCACTCACTGACAACTCCCTGTGTGACACACGGTAATTCACTGACCACTCCCAGTGTGACACGCAGTCGCTCACTGACCACTCTCTGTGTGACTCATGGTCACTCACTGACCACATCCTGTGAGACACGTCGTCACTTACTGACAACTTCCTGTGTGATTCATTGTTACTCACTGATCACTCCCAGTGTGACATGCAGTCACTCACTGACCACTGCCATTGTGACTCATTGTTACTCACTGACCTCTCCCAGTGTGACACACGGTCACTCACTGACCACTCCCTGTGTGACACATGGTCACTCACTGCCCACTCCCTGTGTGACACAGGGTCACTCACTGCCCACTCCCAGAGTGACGCGCAGTCACTCACTGAGCACTGCCAGTGTGACGCACAGTCACTCACTGACCACTGCCAGTGTGACTCATTGTTACTCACTGACTACTCCCAGTGTGACACACGGTCACTCACTGACCCCTTCCTGTGTGACTGATTGTTACTCACTGACCACTCCCTGTGTGACACAGGGTCACTCACTGACCACACCCTGGGTGACACAGGGTCACTCAATGCCCACTCATTGTCTGACTCAGGGTCACTCACTGACCCCTTCCTGTGTCACAAAGGGTAACTCACTGACCACTCCCAGTGTGACGCAGGGTCACTCACTTACCACTCCCAGTTTGACTTATGGTCACTCACTGACCACTGCCTGTCTGACACATCTGTCATTCACTGACCACTCCCAGTGTGACAAGTTGTCACTCACTGACCACTTCCTGTGTGACTCATTGATACCGACTGACCACTCCCTGTGTGATACAAGGGCACTAACTGAGCTCTGACTGTCTGACACATCAGAAATTCACTACCCACTCCCTGTGTGACACAGGGTCACACACTGCCCTCTCCCTGTGTGACACAGGGTCACTCACTGACCTCTCCCTGTGTGACACAGGGTCACTCACTGCCCACTCCCTGTGTGACACAGGGTCACTCACTGCCCACTCCCTGTGTGACACACGGTCACTCACGTCCCACTCCCTGTGTGGCACATGGTCACTCACTGCCCACTCCATGTGTGACACTTGGTCCCTCACTGCCCACTCCCTGTGTGACACACAGTCACTCACTGCCCACTCCCTGTGTGACACATGGTCACCCACTGACCAATCCCTGTGTGACACACGGTCACTCACTGACAACTCCCTGTGTGACACACGGTAACTCACTGACCACTCCCAGTGTGACACGCAGTCACTCACTGACCACTCTCTGTGTGACACATGGTCACTCACTGACCACATCCTGTGAGACACGTCGTCACTTACTGACCACTTCCTGGGTGATTCATTGTTACTCACTGATCACTCCCGGTGTGACACGCAGTCACTCACTGACCACTGCCATTGTGACTCATTGTTACACACTGACCTCTCCCAGTGTGACACATGGTCACTCACTGACCACTCCCTGTGTGACACATGGTCACTCACTGCCCACTCCCTGTGTGACAAAGGGTCACTCACTGACCATTCCCAGTGTGTGACAAGGTCACTCACTGACCACTCTCTGTGTGACACGTGGTCACTCACTGACCACTTTCTGTGTGACACGTTGTCACTCACTGACCACTTCCTGTGTGACACGTCACTCACTGACCACTTCCTGAGTGACTCATTGTTACTCAATGATCACTCCCAGAATGACACGCATTCACTCACTGACCACTGCCAGTGTGACTCGTTGTTACTCACTAACCACTCCCAGTGTAATACATGGTCACTCACTGACCACTTCCTGTGTGACTCATTGTTACTCACTGACCACTCCCTGTGTGACACACGGTTACTGACTGCCCACTCCCTGTGTGACACAGGGTCACTCACTGCCCACTCCCTGCGTGACACAGGGTCACTCACTGCCCACTCCCTGTGTGACACAGGTTCACTCACTGACCACTCCCTGTGTGACACAGGGTCACTCACTGACCCCTCCCAGTATCTGACACAGGGTCACTCACAGTCCACTGCCTGTCTGACACATCTGTCATTCACTGACCACTCCCTGTGTGACACAGGGTCACTCAGTGCCCACTCCCTGTGTGACACACGGTCACACACTGCCCTCTCCCTGTGTGACACACAGTCACTCACTGCCCACTCCCTGTGTGACACATGGTCACACACTGAACACTCCCTGTGTGACAAACAGTCACTCACTGCCCACTCCCTGTGTGACACATGGTCACACACTGACCACTCCCAATCTGACACACGGTCACTCACTGACAACTCCCTGTGTGACACACGGTAATTCACTGACCACTCCCAGTGTGACACGCAGTCGCTCACTGACCACTCTCTGTGTGACTCATGGTCACTCACTGACCACATCCTGTGAGACACGTCGTCACTTACTGACAACTTCCTGTGTGATTCATTGTTACTCACTGATCACTCCCAGTGTGACATGCAGTCACTCACTGACCACTGCCATTGTGACTCATTGTTACTCACTGACCTCTCCCAGTGTGACACACGGTCACTCACTGACCACTCCCTGTGTGACACATGGTCACTCACTGCCCACTCCCTGTGTGACACAGGGTCACTCACTGCCCACTCCCAGAGTGACGCGCAGTCACTCACTGAGCACTGCCAGTGTGACGCACAGTCACTCACTGACCACTGCCAGTGTGACTCATTGTTACTCACTGACTACTCCCAGTGTGACACACGGTCACTCACTGACCCCTTCCTGTGTGACTGATTGTTACTCACTGACCACTCCCTGTGTGACACAGGGTCACTCACTGACCACACCCTGTGTGACACAGGGTCACTCACTGACCACACCCTGGGTGACACAGGGTCACTCAATGCCCACTCATTGTCTGACTCAGGGTCACTCACTGACCCCTTCCTGTGTCACAAAGGGTAACTCACTGACCACTCCCAGTGTGACGCAGGGTCACTCACTTACCACTCCCAGTTTGACTTATGGTCACTCACTGACCACTGCCTGTCTGACACATCTGTCATTCACTGACCACTCCCAGTGTGACAAGTTGTCACTCACTGACCACTTCCTGTGTGACTCATTGATACCGACTGACCACTCCCTGTGTGATACAAGGGCACTAACTGAGCTCTGACTGTCTGACACATCAGAAATTCACTACCCACTCCCTGTGTGACACAGGGTCACACACTGCCCTCTCCCTGTGTGACACAGGGTCTCTCACTGACCTCTCCCTGTGTGACACAGGGTCACTCACTGCCCACTCCCTGTGTGACACAGGGTCACTCACTGCCCACTCCCTGTGTGACACACGGTCACTCACGTCCCACTCCCTGTGTGGCACATGGTCACTCACTGCCCACTCCATGTGTGACACTTGGTCCCTCACTGCCCACTCCCTGTGTGACACACAGTCACTCACTGCCCACTCCCTGTGTGACACATGGTCACCCACTGACCAATCCCTGTGTGACACACGGTCACTCACTGACAACTCCCTGTGTGACACACGGTAACTCACTGACCACTCCCAGTGTGACACGCAGTCACTCACTGACCACTCTCTGTGTGACACATGGTCACTCACTGACCACATCCTGTGAGACACGTCGTCACTTACTGACCACTTCCTGGGTGATTCATTGTTACTCACTGATCACTCCCGGTGTGACACGCAGTCACTCACTGACCACTGCCATTGTGACTCATTGTTACACACTGACCTCTCCCAGTGTGACACATGGTCACTCACTGACCACTCCCTGTGTGACACATGGTCACTCACTGCCCACTCCCTGTGTGACAAAGGGTCACTCACTGACCATTCCCAGTGTGTGACAAGGTCACTCACTGACCACTCTCTGTGTGACACGTGGTCACTCACTGACCACTTTCTGTGTGACACGTTGTCACTCACTGACCACTTCCTGTGTGACACGTCACTCACTGACCACTTCCTGAGTGACTCATTGTTACTCAATGATCACTCCCAGAATGACACGCATTCACTCACTGACCACTGCCAGTGTGACTCGTTGTTACTCACTAACCACTCCCAGTGTAATACATGGTCACTCACTGACCACTTCCTGTGTGACTCATTGTTACTCACTGACCACTCCCTGTGTGACACACGGTTACTGACTGCCCACTCCCTGTGTGACACAGGGTCACTCACTGCCCACTCCCTGCGTGACACAGGGTCACTCACTGCCCACTCCCTGTGTGACACAGGTTCACTCACTGACCACTCCCTGTGTGACACAGGGTCACTCACTGCCCACTCCCTGTGTGACACAGGGTCACTGACTGCCCACTCCCTGTGTGACACAGGGTCACTCACCGTCCACTCCCAGTATGTGACACGGTCACTCACTGACCACTGCCATTCTGACACATCTGTCATTCACTGTCCACTGACAATGTGACTCATCAATCACTGACCACTTCCTTTATGACTCATTGTTAATGACTGACCACTCCCTGTGTGACACAGGGTCACTCACTGACCCCTCCCAGTGTCTGACACAGGGTCACTCACTGACCACTGCCTGTCTGACACATTTGTCATTCACTGACCACTCCCTGTGTGACACACAGTCACTCACTGCACACTCCCTGTGTGACTCATTATTACTCACTGAACACTCCCAAGGTGATACACGGTTACTCACTGACCTCTCCCTGTGTGACACAGGGTCACTCACTGACCACTCCCAGTGTGTGACACGGTCACTCACTGACCACTGCGTGTCTGACACAGCTGTCATTCACTGACCACTCCCAGTGTGACAACTTGTCACTCACTGACCACTTCCTTTGTGACTCATTGATACTGACTGACCACTCCCTGTGTGATACAGGGTCACTCACTGACCTCTCCCTGTGTGACACAGGGTCACTCACTGACCTCTCCCTGTGTGACACAGGGTCACTCACTGACCTCTCCCTGTGTGACACACGGTCACTCACTGCCACTCCCTGTGTGATACACGGTCACTCACTGCCCTCTCCCTATGTGACACAGGGTCACTCACTGACCTCTACCTGTGTGACACAGGGTCACTCACTGACCTTTCCAAGTGTGTGACAAGGTCACTCACCGGCCACTGCCTGTCTGACACATCTGTCATTCACTCACCACTCCAAGTGTGACACGTTGTCGCTCACTGACCACTTCCTGTCTGACACATCTGTCATTCACTGCCCTCTCCCTGTGTGACACAGGGTCACTCACTGCCCACTTCCTGTGTGACACACGGTCACCCACTGCCCACTTCCTGCGTGACACACCGTCACTCACTGCACACTCCCAGAGTGACACAGGGTCACTCACTGACCACTCCCAGTGTGTGACACGGTCACTCAGTGACCACTGCCTGTCTGACACATCTGTCATTCACTGACCACTCCCAGTGTGACTCATCAATCACTGACAACTTCCTGTATGACTCATTGTTACTGACTGACCACTCCCTGTGTGACACAGTGTCACTCACTGCCTACTCCCTGTGTGACACAGGGTCACTCACTGACCCCTCCCAGTATCTGACACAGGGTCACTCACAGTCCACTGCCTGTCTGACACATCTGTCATTCACTGACCACTCCCTGTGTGACACAGGGTCACTCAGTGCCCACTCCCTGAGTGACACACGGTCACACACTGCCCTCTCCCTGTGTGACACACAGTCACTCACTGCCCACTCCCTGTGTGACACATGGTCACACACTGAACACTCCCTGTGTGACAAACAGTCACTCACTGCCCACTCCCTGTGTGACACATGGTCACACACTGACCACTCCCAATCTGACACACGGTCACTCACTGACAACTCCCTGTGTGACACACGGTAATTCACTGACCACTCCCAGTGTGACACGCAGTCACTCACTGACCACTCTCTGTGTGACTCATGGTCACTCACTGACCACATCCTGTGAGACACGTCGTCACTTACTGACAACTTCCTGTGTGATTCATTGTTACTCACTGATCACTCCCAGTGTGACATGCAGTCACTCACTGACCACTGCCATTGTGACTCATTGTTACTCACTGACCTCTCCCAGTGTGACACACTGTCACTCACTGACCACTCCCTGTGTGACACATGGTCACTCACTGCCCACTCCCTGTGTGACACAGGGTCACTCACTGCCCACTCCCAGAGTGACGCGCAGTCACTCACTGAGCACTGCCAGTGTGACGCACAGTCACTCACTGACCACTGCCAGTGTGACTCATTGTTACTCACTGACTACTCCCAGTGTGACACACGGTCACTCACTGACCCCTTCCTGTGTGACTGATTGTTACTCACTGACCACTCCCTGTGTGACACAGGGTCACTCACTGACCACACCCTGTGTGACACAGGGTCACTCACTGACCACACCCTGGGTGACACAGGGTCACTCAATGCCCACTCATTGTCTGACTCAGGGTCACTCACTGACCCCTTCCTGTGTCACAAAGGGTAACTCACTGACCACTCCCAGTGTGACACAGGGTCACTCACTTACCACTCCCAGTTTGACTTATGGTCACTCACTGACCACTGCCTGTCTGACACATCTGTCATTCACTGACCACTCCCAGTGTGACAAGTTGTCACTCACTGACCACTTCCTGTGTGACTCATTGATACCGACTGACCACTCCCTGTGTGATACAAGGGCACTAACTGAGCTCTGACTGTCTGACACATCAGAAATTCACTACCCACTCCCTGTGTGACACAGGGTCACACACTGCCCTCTCCCTGTGTGACACAGGGTCTCTCACTGACCTCTCCCTGTGTGACACAGGGTCACTCACTGCCCACTCCCTGTGTGACACAGGGTCACTCACTGCCCACTCCCTGTGTGACACACGGTCACTCACGTCCCACTCCGTGTGTGACACACGGTCACTCACTGACAACTCCCTGTGTGACACACGGTAACTCACTGACCACTCCCAGTGTGACACGCAGTCACTCACTGACCACTCTCTGTGTGACACATGGTCACTCACTGACCACATCCTGTGAGACACGTCGTCACTTACTGACCACTTCCTGGGTGATTCATTGTTACTCACTGATCACTCCCGGTGTGACACGCAGTCACTCACTGACCACTGCCATTGTGACTCATTGTTACACACTGACCTCTCCCAGTGTGACACATGGTCACTCACTGACCACTCCCTGTGTGACACATGGTCACTCACTGCCCACTCCCTGTGTGACAAAGGGTCACTCACTGACCATTCCCAGTGTGTGACAAGGTCACTCACTGACCACTCTCTGTGTGACACGTGGTCACTCACTGACCACTTTCTGTGTGACACGTTGTCACTCACTGACCACTTCCTGTGTGACACGTCACTCACTGACCACTTCCTGAGTGACTCATTGTTACTCAATGATCACTCCCAGAATGACACGCAGTCACTCACTGACCACTGCCAGTGTGACTCGTTGTTACTCACTAACCACTCCCAGTGTAATACATGGTCACTCACTGACCACTTCCTGTGTGACTCATTGTTACTCACTGACCACTCCCTGTGTGACACACGGTTACTGACTGCCCACTCCCTGTGTGACACAGGGTCACTCACTGCCCACTCCCTGCGTGACACAGGGTCACTCACTGCCCACTCCCTGTGTGACACAGGTTCACTCACTGACCACTCCCTGTGTGACACAGGGTCACTCACTGACCCCTCCCAGTATCTGACACAGGGTCACTCACAGTCCACTGCCTGTCTGACACATCTGTCATTCACTGACCACTCCCTGTGTGACACAGGGTCACTCAGTGCCCACTCCCTGTGTGACACACGGTCACACACTGCCCTCTCCCTGTGTGACACACAGTCACTCACTGCCCACTCCCTGTGTGACACATGGTCACACACTGAACACTCCCTGTGTGACAAACAGTCACTCACTGCCCACTCCCTGTGTGACACATGGTCACACACTGACCACTCCCAATCTGACACACGGTCACTCACTGACAACTCCCTGTGTGACACACGGTAATTCACTGACCACTCCCAGTGTGACACGCAGTCGCTCACTGACCACTCTCTGTGTGACTCATGGTCACTCACTGACCACATCCTGTGAGACACGTCGTCACTTACTGACAACTTCCTGTGTGATTCATTGTTACTCACTGATCACTCCCAGTGTGACATGCAGTCACTCACTGACCACTGCCATTGTGACTCATTGTTACTCACTGACCTCTCCCAGTGTGACACACGGTCACTCACTGACCACTCCCTGTGTGACACATGGTCACTCACTGCCCACTCCCTGTGTGACACAGGGTCACTCACTGCCCACTCCCAGAGTGACGCGCAGTCACTCACTGAGCACTGCCAGTGTGACGCACAGTCACTCACTGACCACTGCCAGTGTGACTCATTGTTACTCACTGACTACTCCCAGTGTGACACACGGTCACTCACTGACCCCTTCCTGTGTGACTGATTGTTACTCACTGACCACTCCCTGTGTGACACAGGGTCACTCACTGACCACACCCTGTGTGACACAGGGTCACTCACTGACCACACCCTGGGTGACACAGGGTCACTCAATGCCCACTCATTGTCTGACTCAGGGTCACTCACTGACCCCTTCCTGTGTCACAAAGGGTAACTCACTGACCACTCCCAGTGTGACACAGGGTCACTCACTTACCACTCCCAGTTTGACTTATGGTCACTCACTGACCACTGCCTGTCTGACACATCTGTCATTCACTGACCACTCCCAGTGTGACAAGTTGTCACTCACTGACCACTTCCTGTGTGACTCATTGATACCGACTGACCACTCCCTGTGTGATACAAGGGCACTAACTGAGCTCTGACTGTCTGACACATCAGAAATTCACTACCCACTCCCTGTGTGACACAGGGTCACACACTGCCCTCTCCCTGTGTGACACAGGGTCTCTCACTGACCTCTCCCTGTGTGACACAGGGTCACTCACTGCCCACTCCCTGTGTGACACAGGGTCACTCACTGCCCACTCCCTGTGTGACACACGGTCACTCACGTCCCACTCCGTGTGTGACACACGGTCACTCACTGACAACTCCCTGTGTGACACACGGTAACTCACTGACCACTCCCAGTGTGACACGCAGTCACTCACTGACCACTCTCTGTGTGACACATGGTCACTCACTGACCACATCCTGTGAGACACGTCGTCACTTACTGACCACTTCCTGGGTGATTCATTGTTACTCACTGATCACTCCCGGTGTGACACGCAGTCACTCACTGACCACTGCCATTGTGACTCATTGTTACACACTGACCTCTCCCAGTGTGACACATGGTCACTCACTGACCACTCCCTGTGTGACACATGGTCACTCACTGCCCACTCCCTGTGTGACAAAGGGTCACTCACTGACCATTCCCAGTGTGTGACAAGGTCACTCACTGACCACTCTCTGTGTGACACGTGGTCACTCACTGACCACTTTCTGTGTGACACGTTGTCACTCACTGACCACTTCCTGTGTGACACGTCACTCACTGACCACTTCCTGAGTGACTCATTGTTACTCAATGATCACTCCCAGAATGACACGCAGTCACTCACTGACCACTGCCAGTGTGACTTGTTGTTACTCACTAACCACTCCCAGTGTAATACATGGTCACTCACTGACCACTTCCTGTGTGACTCATTGTTACTCACTGACCACTCCCTGTGTGACACACGGTTACTGACTGCCCACTCCCTGTGTGACACAGGGTCACTCACTGCCCACTCCCTGCGTGACACAGGGTCACTCACTGCCCACTCCCTGTGTGACACAGGTTCACTCACTGACCACTCCCTGTGTGACACAGGGTCACTCACTGCCCACTCCCTGTGTGACACAGGGTCACTGACTGCCCACTCCCTGTGTGACACAGGGTCACTCACCGTCCACTCCCAGTATGTGACACGGTCACTCACTGACCACTGCCATTCTGACACATCTGTCATTCACTGTCCACTGACAATGTGACTCATCAATCACTGACCACTTCCTTTATGACTCATTGTTAATGACTGACCACTCCCTGTGTGACACAGGGTCACTCACTGACCCCTCCCAGTGTCTGACACAGGGTCACTCACTGACCACTGCCTGTCTGACACATTTGTCATTCACTGACCACTCCCTGTGTGACACACAGTCACTCACTGCACACTCCCTGTGTGACTCATTATTACTCACTGAACACTCCCAAGGTGATACACGGTTACTCACTGACCTCTCCCTGTGTGACACAGGGTCACTCACTGACCACTCCCAGTGTGTGACACGGTCACTCACTGACCACTGCGTGTCTGACACAGCTGTCATTCACTGACCACTCCCAGTGTGACAACTTGTCACTCACTGACCACTTCCTTTGTGACTCATTGATACTGACTGACCACTCCCTGTGTGATACAGGGTCACTCACTGACCTCTCCCTGTGTGACACAGGGTCACTCACTGACCTCTCCCTGTGTGACACAGGGTCACTCACTGACCTCTCCCTGTGTGACACACGGTCACTCACTGCCACTCCCTGTGTGATACACGGTCACTCACTGCCCTCTCCCTATGTGACACAGGGTCACTCACTGACCTCTACCTGTGTGACACAGGGTCACTCACTGACCTTTCCAAGTGTGTGACAAGGTCACTCACCGGCCACTGCCTGTCTGACACATCTGTCATTCACTCACCACTCCAAGTGTGACACGTTGTCGCTCACTGACCACTTCCTGTCTGACACATCTGTCATTCACTGCCCTCTCCCTGTGTGACACAGGGTCACTCACTGCCCACTTCCTGTGTGACACACGGTCACCCACTGCCCACTTCCTGCGTGACACACCGTCACTCACTGCACACTCCCAGAGTGACACAGGGTCACTCACTGACCACTCCCAGTGTGTGACACGGTCACTCAGTGACCACTGCCTGTCTGACACATCTGTCATTCACTGACCACTCCCAGTGTGACTCATCAATCACTGACAACTTCCTGTATGACTCATTGTTACTGACTGACCACTCCCTGTGTGACACAGTGTCACTCACTGCCTACTCCCTGTGTGACACAGGGTCACTCACTGACCCCTCCCAGTATCTGACACAGGGTCACTCACAGTCCACTGCCTGTCTGACACATCTGTCATTCACTGACCACTCCCTGTGTGACACAGGGTCACTCAGTGCCCACTCCCTGAGTGACACACGGTCACACACTGCCCTCTCCCTGTGTGACACACAGTCACTCACTGCCCACTCCCTGTGTGACACATGGTCACACACTGAACACTCCCTGTGTGACAAACAGTCACTCACTGCCCACTCCCTGTGTGACACATGGTCACACACTGACCACTCCCAATCTGACACACGGTCACTCACTGACAACTCCCTGTGTGACACACGGTAATTCACTGACCACTCCCAGTGTGACACGCAGTCACTCACTGACCACTCTCTGTGTGACTCATGGTCACTCACTGACCACATCCTGTGAGACACGTCGTCACTTACTGACAACTTCCTGTGTGATTCATTGTTACTCACTGATCACTCCCAGTGTGACATGCAGTCACTCACTGACCACTGCCATTGTGACTCATTGTTACTCACTGACCTCTCCCAGTGTGACACACTGTCACTCACTGACCACTCCCTGTGTGACACATGGTCACTCACTGCCCACTCCCTGTGTGACACAGGGTCACTCACTGCCCACTCCCAGAGTGACGCGCAGTCACTCACTGAGCACTGCCAGTGTGACGCACAGTCACTCACTGACCACTGCCAGTGTGACTCATTGTTACTCACTGACTACTCCCAGTGTGACACACGGTCACTCACTGACCCCTTCCTGTGTGACTGATTGTTACTCACTGACCACTCCCTGTGTGACACAGGGTCACTCACTGACCACACCCTGTGTGACACAGGGTCACTCACTGACCACACCCTGGGTGACACAGGGTCACTCAATGCCCACTCATTGTCTGACTCAGGGTCACTCACTGACCCCTTCCTGTGTCACAAAGGGTAACTCACTGACCACTCCCAGTGTGACACAGGGTCACTCACTTACCACTCCCAGTTTGACTTATGGTCACTCACTGACCACTGCCTGTCTGACACATCTGTCATTCACTGACCACTCCCAGTGTGACAAGTTGTCACTCACTGACCACTTCCTGTGTGACTCATTGATACCGACTGACCACTCCCTGTGTGATACAAGGGCACTAACTGAGCTCTGACTGTCTGACACATCAGAAATTCACTACCCACTCCCTGTGTGACACAGGGTCACACACTGCCCTCTCCCTGTGTGACACAGGGTCTCTCACTGACCTCTCCCTGTGTGACACAGGGTCACTCACTGCCCACTCCCTGTGTGACACAGGGTCACTCACTGCCCACTCCCTGTGTGACACACGGTCACTCACGTCCCACTCCGTGTGTGACACACGGTCACTCACTGACAACTCCCTGTGTGACACACGGTAACTCACTGACCACTCCCAGTGTGACACGCAGTCACTCACTGACCACTCTCTGTGTGACACATGGTCACTCACTGACCACATCCTGTGAGACACGTCGTCACTTACTGACCACTTCCTGGGTGATTCATTGTTACTCACTGATCACTCCCGGTGTGACACGCAGTCACTCACTGACCACTGCCATTGTGACTCATTGTTACACACTGACCTCTCCCAGTGTGACACATGGTCACTCACTGACCACTCCCTGTGTGACACATGGTCACTCACTGCCCACTCCCTGTGTGACAAAGGGTCACTCACTGACCATTCCCAGTGTGTGACAAGGTCACTCACTGACCACTCTCTGTGTGACACGTGGTCACTCACTGACCACTTTCTGTGTGACACGTTGTCACTCACTGACCACTTCCTGTGTGACACGTCACTCACTGACCACTTCCTGAGTGACTCATTGTTACTCAATGATCACTCCCAGAATGACACGCAGTCACTCACTGACCACTGCCAGTGTGACTCGTTGTTACTCACTAACCACTCCCAGTGTAATACATGGTCACTCACTGACCACTTCCTGTGTGACTCATTGTTACTCACTGACCACTCCCTGTGTGACACACGGTTACTGACTGCCCACTCCCTGTGTGACACAGGGTCACTCACTGCCCACTCCCTGCGTGACACAGGGTCACTCACTGCCCACTCCCTGTGTGACACAGGTTCACTCACTGACCACTCCCTGTGTGACACAGGGTCACTCACTGACCCCTCCCAGTATCTGACACAGGGTCACTCACAGTCCACTGCCTGTCTGACACATCTGTCATTCACTGACCACTCCCTGTGTGACACAGGGTCACTCAGTGCCCACTCCCTGTGTGACACACGGTCACACACTGCCCTCTCCCTGTGTGACACACAGTCACTCACTGCCCACTCCCTGTGTGACACATGGTCACACACTGAACACTCCCTGTGTGACAAACAGTCACTCACTGCCCACTCCCTGTGTGACACATGGTCACACACTGACCACTCCCAATCTGACACACGGTCACTCACTGACAACTCCCTGTGTGACACACGGTAATTCACTGACCACTCCCAGTGTGACACGCAGTCGCTCACTGACCACTCTCTGTGTGACTCATGGTCACTCACTGACCACATCCTGTGAGACACGTCGTCACTTACTGACAACTTCCTGTGTGATTCATTGTTACTCACTGATCACTCCCAGTGTGACATGCAGTCACTCACTGACCACTGCCATTGTGACTCATTGTTACTCACTGACCTCTCCCAGTGTGACACACGGTCACTCACTGACCACTCCCTGTGTGACACATGGTCACTCACTGCCCACTCCCTGTGTGACACAGGGTCACTCACTGCCCACTCCCAGAGTGACGCGCAGTCACTCACTGAGCACTGCCAGTGTGACGCACAGTCACTCACTGACCACTGCCAGTGTGACTCATTGTTACTCACTGACTACTCCCAGTGTGACACACGGTCACTCACTGACCCCTTCCTGTGTGACTGATTGTTACTCACTGACCACTCCCTGTGTGACACAGGGTCACTCACTGACCACACCCTGTGTGACACAGGGTCACTCACTGACCACACCCTGGGTGACACAGGGTCACTCAATGCCCACTCATTGTCTGACTCAGGGTCACTCACTGACCCCTTCCTGTGTCACAAAGGGTAACTCACTGACCACTCCCAGTGTGACACAGGGTCACTCACTTACCACTCCCAGTTTGACTTATGGTCACTCACTGACCACTGCCTGTCTGACACATCTGTCATTCACTGACCACTCCCAGTGTGACAAGTTGTCACTCACTGACCACTTCCTGTGTGACTCATTGATACCGACTGACCACTCCCTGTGTGATACAAGGGCACTAACTGAGCTCTGACTGTCTGACACATCAGAAATTCACTACCCACTCCCTGTGTGACACAGGGTCACACACTGCCCTCTCCCTGTGTGACACAGGGTCTCTCACTGACCTCTCCCTGTGTGACACAGGGTCACTCACTGCCCACTCCCTGTGTGACACAGGGTCACTCACTGCCCACTCCCTGTGTGACACACGGTCACTCACGTCCCACTCCGTGTGTGACACACGGTCACTCACTGACAACTCCCTGTGTGACACACGGTAACTCACTGACCACTCCCAGTGTGACACGCAGTCACTCACTGACCACTCTCTGTGTGACACATGGTCACTCACTGACCACATCCTGTGAGACACGTCGTCACTTACTGACCACTTCCTGGGTGATTCATTGTTACTCACTGATCACTCCCGGTGTGACACGCAGTCACTCACTGACCACTGCCATTGTGACTCATTGTTACACACTGACCTCTCCCAGTGTGACACATGGTCACTCACTGACCACTCCCTGTGTGACACATGGTCACTCACTGCCCACTCCCTGTGTGACAAAGGGTCACTCACTGACCATTCCCAGTGTGTGACAAGGTCACTCACTGACCACTCTCTGTGTGACACGTGGTCACTCACTGACCACTTTCTGTGTGACACGTTGTCACTCACTGACCACTTCCTGTGTGACACGTCACTCACTGACCACTTCCTGAGTGACTCATTGTTACTCAATGATCACTCCCAGAATGACACGCAGTCACTCACTGACCACTGCCAGTGTGACTCGTTGTTACTCACTAACCACTCCCAGTGTAATACATGGTCACTCACTGACCACTTCATGTGTGACTCATTGTTACTCACTGACCACTCCCTGTGTGACACACGGTTACTGACTGCCCACTCCCTGTGTGACACAGGGTCACTCACTGCCCACTCCCTGCGTGACACAGGGTCACTCACTGCCCACTCCCTGTGTGACACAGGTTCACTCACTGACCACTCCCTGTGTGACACAGGGTCACTCACTGACCCCTCCCAGTATCTGACACAGGGTCACTCACAGTCCACTGCCTGTCTGACACATCTGTCATTCACTGACCACTCCCTGTGTGACACAGGGTCACTCAGTGCCCACTCCCTGTGTGACACACGGTCACACACTGCCCTCTCCCTGTGTGACACACAGTCACTCACTGCCCACTCCCTGTGTGTCACATGGTCACACACTGAACACTCCCTGTGTGACAAACAGTCACTCACTGCCCACTCCCTGTGTGACACATGGTCACACACTGACCACTCCCAATCTGACACACGGTCACTCACTGACAACTCCCTGTGTGACACACGGTAATTCACTGACCACTCCCAGTGTGACACGCAGTCGCTCACTGACCACTCTCTGTGTGACTCATGGTCACTCACTGACCACATCCTGTGAGACACATCGTCACTTACTGACAACTTCCTGTGTGATTCATTGTTACTCACTGATCACTCCCAGTGTGACATGCAGTCACTCACTGACCACTGCCATTGTGACTCATTGTTACTCACTAACCTCTCCCAGTGTGACACACGGTCACTCACTGACCACTCCCTGTGTGACACATGGTCACTCACTGCCCACTCCCTGTGTGACACAGGGTCACTCACTGCCCACTCCCAGAGTGACGCGCAGTCACTCACTGAGCACTGCCAGTGTGACTCATTGTTACTCACTGACTACTCCCAGTGTGACACATGGTCACTCACTGACCCCTTCCTGTGTGACTGATTGTTACTCACTGACCACTCCCTGTGTGACACAGGGTCACTCACTGACCACACCCTGTGTGACACAGGGTCACTCACTGACCACACCCTGGGTGACACAGGGTCACTCAATGCCCACTCATTGTGTGACTCAGGGTCACTCACTGACCCCTTCCTGTGTCACAAAGGGTAACTCACTGACCACTCCCAGTGTGACGCAGGGTCACTCACTTACCACTCCCAGTTTGACTTATGGTCACTCACTGACCACTGCCTGTCTGACACATCTGTCATTCACTGACCACTCCCAGTGTGACAAGTTGTCACTCACTGACCACTTCCTGTGTGACTCATTGATACCGACTGACCACTCCCTGTGTGATACAAGGGCACTAACTGAGCTCTGACTGTCTGACACATCAGAAATTCACTACCCACTCCCTGTGTGACACAGGGTCACACACTGCCCTCTCCCTGTGTGACACAGGGTCTCTCACTGACCTCTCCCTGTGTGACACAGGGTCACTCACTGCCCACTCCCTGTGTGACACAGGGTCACTCACTGCCCACTCCCTGTGTGACACACGGTCACTCACGTCCCACTCCCTGTGTGGCACATGGTCACTCACTGCCCACTCCATGTGTGACACTTGGTCCCTCACTGCCCACTCCCTGTGTGACACACAGTCACTCACTGCCCACTCCCTGTGTGACACATGGTCACCCACTGACCAATCCCTGTGTGACACACGGTCACTCACTGACAACTCCCTGTGTGACACACGGTAACTCACTGACCACTCCCAGTGTGACACGCAGTCACTCACTGACCACTCTCTGTGTGACACATGGTCACTCACTGACCACATCCTGTGAGACACGTCGTCACTTACTGACCACTTCCTGGGTGATTCATTGTTACTCACTGATCACTCCCGGTGTGACACGCAGTCACTCACTGACCACTGCCATTGTGACTCATTGTTACACACTGACCTCTCCCAGTGTGACACATGGTCACTCACTGACCACTCCCTGTGTGACACATGGTCACTCACTGCCCACTCCCTGTGTGACAAAGGGTCACTCACTGACCATTCCCAGTGTGTGACAAGGTCACTCACTGACCACTCTCTGTGTGACACGTGGTCACTCACTGACCACTTTCTGTGTGACACGTTGTCACTCACTGACCACTTCCTGTGTGACACGTCACTCACTGACCACTTCCTGAGTGACTCATTGTTACTCAATGATCACTCCCAGAATGACACGCAGTCACTCACTGACCACTGCCAGTGTGACTCGTTGTTACTCACTAACCACTCCCAGTGTAATACATGGTCACTCACTGACCACTTCCTGTGTGACTCATTGTTACTCACTGACCACTCCCTGTGTGACACACGGTTACTGACTGCCCACTCCCTGTGTGACACAGGGTCACTCACTGCCCACTCCCTGCGTGACACAGGGTCACTCACTGCCCACTCCCTGTGTGACACAGGTTCACTCACTGACCACTCCCTGTGTGACACAGGGTCACTCACTGACCCCTCCCAGTATCTGACACAGGGTCACTCACAGTCCACTGCCTGTCTGACACATCTGTCATTCACTGACCACTCCCTGTGTGACACAGGGTCACTCAGTGCCCACTCCCTGTGTGACACACGGTCACACACTGCCCTCTCCCTGTGTGACACACAGTCACTCACTGCCCACTCCCTGTGTGACACATGGTCACACACTGACCACTCCCAATCTGACACACGGTCACTCACTGACAACTCCCTGTGTGACACACGGTAATTCACTGACCACTCCCAGTGTGACACGCAGTCGCTCACTGACCACTCTCTGTGTGACTCATGGTCACTCACTGACCACATCCTGTGAGACACGTCGTCACTTACTGACAACTTCCTGTGTGATTCATTGTTACTCACTGATCACTCCCAGTGTGACATGCAGTCACTCACTGACCACTGCCTTTGTGACACAGTGTTACTCACTGACCTCTCCCAGTGTGACACACGGTCACTCACTGACCACTCCCTGTGTGACACATGGTCACTCACTGCCCACTCCCTGTGTGACACAGGGTCACTCACTGCCCACTCCCAGAGTGACGCGCAGTCACTCACTGAGCACTGCCAGTGTGACGCACAGTCACTCACTGACCACTGCCAGTGTGACTCATTGTTACTCACTGACTACTCCCAGTGTGACACACGGTCACTCACTGACCCCTTCCTGTGTGACTGATTGTTACTCACTGACCACTCCCTGTGTGACACAGGGTCACTCACTGACCACACCCTGTGTGACACAGGGTCACTCACTGACCACACCCTGGGTGACACAGGGTCACTCAATGCCCACTCATTGTCTGACTCAGGGTCACTCACTGACCCCTTCCTGTGTCACAAAGGGTAACTCACTGACCACTCCCAGTGTGACACAGGGTCACTCACTTACCACTCCCAGTTTGACTTATGGTCACTCACTGACCACTGCCTGTCTGACACATCTGTCATTCACTGACCACTCCCAGTGTGACAAGTTGTCACTCACTGACCACTTCCTGTGTGACTCATTGATACCGACTGACCACTCCCTGTGTGATACAAGGGCACTAACTGAGCTCTGACTGTCTGACACATCAGAAATTCACTACCCACTCCCTGTGTGACACAGGGTCACACACTGCCCTCTCCCTGTGTGACACAGGGTCTCTCACTGACCTCTCCCTGTGTGACACAGGGTCACTCACTGCCCACTCCCTGTGTGACACAGGGTCACTCACTGCCCACTCCCTGTGTGACACACGGTCACTCACGTCCCACTCCGTGTGTGACACACGGTCACTCACTGACCACTCTCTGTGTGACACATGGTCACTCACTGACCACATCCTGTGAGACACGTCGTCACTTACTGACCACTTCCTGGGTGATTCATTGTTACTCACTGATCACTCCCGGTGTGACACGCAGTCACTCACTGACCACTGCCATTGTGACTCATTGTTACACACTGACCTCTCCCAGTGTGACACAGGGTCACTCACTGCCCACTCCCTGTGTGACACAGGGTCACTCACTGACCACTCCCTGTGTGACACATGGTCACTCACTGCCCACTCCCTGTGTGACAAAGGGTCACTCACTGACCATTCCCAGTGTGTGACAAGGTCACTCACTGACCACTCTCTGTGTGACACGTGGTCACTCACTGACCACTTTCTGTGTGACACGTTGTCACTCACTGACCACTTCCTGTGTGACACGTCACTCACTGACCACTTCCTGAGTGACTCATTGTTACTCAATGATCACTCCCAGAATGACACGCAGTCACTCACTGACCACTGCCAGTGTGACTCGTTGTTACTCACTAACCACTCCCAGTGTAATACATGGTCACTCACTGACCACTTCCTGTGTGACTCATTGTTACTCACTGACCACTCCCTGTGTGACACACGGTTACTGACTGCCCACTCCCTGTGTGACACAGGGTCACTCACTGCCCACTCCCTGCGTGACACAGGGTCACTCACTGCCCACTCCCTGTGTGACACAGGTTCACTCACTGACCACTCCCTGTGTGACACAGGGTCACTCACTGCCCACTCCCTGTGTGACACAGGGTCACTGACTGCCCACTCCCTGTGTGACACAGGGTCACTCACCGTCCACTCCCAGTATGTGACACTGTCACTCACTGACCACTGCCATTCTGACACATCTGTCATTCACTGTCCACTGACAATGTGACTCATCAATCACTGACCACTTCCTTTTTGACTCATTGTTAATGACTGACCACTCCCTGTGTGACACAGGGTCACTCACTGACCCCTCCCAGTGTCTGACACAGGGTCACTCACTGACCACTGCCTGTCTGACACATTTGTCATTCACTGACCACTCCCTGTGTGACACACAGTCACTCACTGCACACTCCCTGTGTGACTCATTATTACTCACTGAACACTCCCAAGGTGATACACGGTTACTCACTGACCTCTCCCTGTGTGACACAGGGTCACTCACTGACCACTCCCAGTGTGTGACACGGTCACTCACTGACCACTGCGTGTCTGACACAGCTGTCATTCACTGACCACTCCCAGTGTGACAACTTGTCACTCACTGACCACTTCCTTTGTGACTCATTGATACTGACTGACCACTCCCTGTGTGATACAGGGTCACTCACTGACCTCTCCCTGTGTGACACAGGGTCACTCACTGACCTCTCCCTGTGTGACACAGGGTCACTCACTGACCTCTCCCTGTGTGACACACGGTCACTCACTGCCACTCCCTGTGTGATACACGGTCACTCACTGCCCTCTCCCTATGTGACACAGTGTCACTCACTGACCTCTACCTGTGTGACACAGGGTCACTCACTGACCTTTCCAAGTGTGTGACAAGGTCACTCACCGGCCACTGCCTGTCTGACACATCTGTCATTCACTCACCACTCCAAGTGTGACACGTTGTCGCTCACTGACCACTTCCTGTCTGACACATCTGTCATTCACTGCCCTCTCCCTGTGTGACACAGGGTCACTCACTGCCCACTTCCTGTGTGACACACGGTCACCCACTGCCCACTTCCTGCGTGACACACCGTCACTCACTGCACACTCCCAGAGTGACACAGGGTCACTCACTGACCACTCCCAGTGTGTGACACGGTCACTCAGTGACCACTGCCTGTCTGACACATCTGTCATTCACTGACCACTCCCAGTGTGACTCATCAATCACTGACAACTTCCTGTATGACTCATTGTTACTGACTGACCACTCCCTGTGTGACACAGTGTCACTCACTGCCTACTCCCTGTGTGACACAGGGTCACTCACTGACCCCTCCCAGTATCTGACACAGGGTCACTCACAGTCCACTGCCTGTCTGACACATCTGTCATTCACTGACCACTCCCTGTGTGACACAGGGTCACTCAGTGCCCACTCCCTGAGTGACACACGGTCACACACTGCCCTCTCCCTGTGTGACACACAGTCACTCACTGCCCACTCCCTGTGTGACACATGGTCACACACTGAACACTCCCTGTGTGACAAACAGTCACTCACTGCCCACTCCCTGTGTGACACATGGTCACACACTGACCACTCCCAATCTGACACACGGTCACTCACTGACAACTCCCTGTGTGACACACGGTAATTCACTGACCACTCCCAGTGTGACACGCAGTCACTCACTGACCACTCTCTGTGTGACTCATGGTCACTCACTGACCACATCCTGTGAGGCACGTCGTCACTTACTGACAACTTCCTGTGTGATTCATTGTTACTCACTGATCACTCCCAGTGTGACATGCAGTCACTCACTGACCACTGCCATTGTGACTCATTGTTACTCACTGACCTCTCCCAGTGTGACACACTGTCACTCACTGACCACTCCCTGTGTGACACATGGTCACTCACTGCCCACTCCCTGTGTGACACAGGGTCACTCACTGCCCACTCCCAGAGTGACGCGCAGTCACTCACTGAGCACTGCCAGTGTGACGCACAGTCACTCACTGACCACTGCCAGTGTGACTCATTGTTACTCACTGACTACTCCCAGTGTGACACACGGTCACTCACTGACCCCTTCCTGTGTGACTGATTGTTACTCACTGACCACTCCCTGTGTGACACAGGGTCACTCACTGACCACACCCTGTGTGACACAGGGTCACTCACTGACCACACCCTGGGTGACACAGGGTCACTCAATGCCCACTCATTGTCTGACTCAGGGTCACTCACTGACCCCTTCCTGTGTCACAAAGGGTAACTCACTGACCACTCCCAGTGTGACACAGGGTCACTCACTTACCACTCCCAGTTTGACTTATGGTCACTCACTGACCACTGCCTGTCTGACACATCTGTCATTCACTGACCACTCCCAGTGTGACAAGTTGTCACTCACTGACCACTTCCTGTGTGACTCATTGATACCGACTGACCACTCCCTGTGTGATACAAGGGCACTAACTGAGCTCTGACTGTCTGACACATCAGAAATTCACTACCCACTCCCTGTGTGACACAGGGTCACACACTGCCCTCTCCCTGTGTGACACAGGGTCTCTCACTGACCTCTCCCTGTGTGACACAGGGTCACTCACTGCCCACTCCCTGTGTGACACAGGGTCACTCACTGCCCACTCCCTGTGTGACACACGGTCACTCACGTCCCACTCCGTGTGTGACACACGGTCACTCACTGACAACTCCCTGTGTGACACACGGTAACTCACTGACCACTCCCAGTGTGACACGCAGTCACTCACTGACCACTCTCTGTGTGACACATGGTCACTCACTGACCACATCCTGTGAGACACGTCGTCACTTACTGACCACTTCCTGGGTGATTCATTGTTACTCACTGATCACTCCCGGTGTGACACGCAGTCACTCACTGACCACTGCCATTGTGACTCATTGTTACACACTGACCTCTCCCAGTGTGACACATGGTCACTCACTGACCACTCCCTGTGTGACACATGGTCACTCACTGCCCACTCCCTGTGTGACAAAGGGTCACTCACTGACCATTCCCAGTGTGTGACAAGGTCACTCACTGACCACTCTCTGTGTGACACGTGGTCACTCACTGACCACTTTCTGTGTGACACGTTGTCACTCACTGACCACTTCCTGTGTGACACGTCACTCACTGACCACTTCCTGAGTGACTCATTGTTACTCAATGATCACTCCCAGAATGACACGCAGTCACTCACTGACCACTGCCAGTGTGACTCGTTGTTACTCACTAACCACTCCCAGTGTAATACATGGTCACTCACTGACCACTTCCTGTGTGACTCATTGTTACTCACTGACCACTCCCTGTGTGACACACGGTTACTGACTGCCCACTCCCTGTGTGACACAGGGTCACTCACTGCCCACTCCCTGCGTGACACAGGGTCACTCACTGCCCACTCCCTGTGTGACACAGGTTCACTCACTGACCACTCCCTGTGTGACACAGGGTCACTCACTGACCCCTCCCAGTATCTGACACAGGGTCACTCACAGTCCACTGCCTGTCTGACACATCTGTCATTCACTGACCACTCCCTGTGTGACACAGGGTCACTCAGTGCCCACTCCCTGTGTGACACACGGTCACACACTGCCCTCTCCCTGTGTGACACACAGTCACTCACTGCCCACTCCCTGTGTGACACATGGTCACACACTGAACACTCCCTGTGTGACAAACAGTCACTCACTGCCCACTCCCTGTGTGACACATGGTCACACACTGACCACTCCCAATCTGACACACGGTCACTCACTGACAACTCCCTGTGTGACACACGGTAATTCACTGACCACTCCCAGTGTGACACGCAGTCGCTCACTGACCACTCTCTGTGTGACTCATGGTCACTCACTGACCACATCCTGTGAGACACGTCGTCACTTACTGACAACTTCCTGTGTGATTCATTGTTACTCACTGATCACTCCCAGTGTGACATGCAGTCACTCACTGACCACTGCCATTGTGACTCATTGTTACTCACTGACCTCTCCCAGTGTGACACACGGTCACTCACTGACCACTCCCTGTGTGACACATGGTCACTCACTGCCCACTCCCTGTGTGACACAGGGTCACTCACTGCCCACTCCCAGAGTGACGCGCAGTCACTCACTGAGCACTGCCAGTGTGACGCACAGTCACTCACTGACCACTGCCAGTGTGACTCATTGTTACTCACTGACTACTCCCAGTGTGACACACGGTCACTCACTGACCCCTTCCTGTGTGACTGATTGTTACTCACTGACCACTCCCTGTGTGACACAGGGTCACTCACTGACCACACCCTGTGTGACACAGGGTCACTCACTGACCACACCCTGGGTGACACAGGGTCACTCAATGCCCACTCATTGTCTGACTCAGGGTCACTCACTGACCCCTTCCTGTGTCACAAAGGGTAACTCACTGACCACTCCCAGTGTGACACAGGGTCACTCACTTACCACTCCCAGTTTGACTTATGGTCACTCACTGACCACTGCCTGTCTGACACATCTGTCATTCACTGACCACTCCCAGTGTGACAAGTTGTCACTCACTGACCACTTCCTGTGTGACTCATTGATACCGACTGACCACTCCCTGTGTGATACAAGGGCACTAACTGAGCTCTGACTGTCTGACACATCAGAAATTCACTACCCACTCCCTGTGTGACACAGGGTCACACACTGCCCTCTCCCTGTGTGACACAGGGTCTCTCACTGACCTCTCCCTGTGTGACACAGGGTCACTCACTGCCCACTCCCTGTGTGACACAGGGTCACTCACTGCCCACTCCCTGTGTGACACACGGTCACTCACGTCCCACTCCGTGTGTGACACACGGTCACTCACTGACAACTCCCTGTGTGACACACGGTAACTCACTGACCACTCCCAGTGTGACACGCAGTCACTCACTGACCACTCTCTGTGTGACTCATGGTCACTCACTGACCACATCCTGTGAGACACGTCGTCACTTACTGACAACTTCCTGTGTGATTCATTGTTACTCACTGATCACTCCCAGTGTGACATGCAGTCACTCACTGACCACTGCCATTGTGACTCATTGTTACTCACTGACCTCTCCCAGTGTGACACACTGTCACTCACTGACCACTCCCTGTGTGACACATGGTCACTCACTGCCCACTCCCTGTGTGACACAGGGTCACTCACTGCCCACTCCCAGAGTGACGCGCAGTCACTCACTGAGCACTGCCAGTGTGACGCACAGTCACTCACTGACCACTGCCAGTGTGACTCATTGTTACTCACTGACTACTCCCAGTGTGACACACGGTCACTCACTGACCCCTTCCTGTGTGACTGATTGTTACTCACTGACCACTCCCTGTGTGACACAGGGTCACTCACTGACCACACCCTGTGTGACACAGGGTCACTCACTGACCACACCCTGGGTGACACAGGGTCACTCAATGCCCACTCATTGTCTGACTCAGGGTCACTCACTGACCCCTTCCTGTGTCACAAAGGGTAACTCACTGACCACTCCCAGTGTGACACAGGGTCACTCACTTACCACTCCCAGTTTGACTTATGGTCACTCACTGACCACTGCCTGTCTGACACATCTGTCATTCACTGACCACTCCCAGTGTGACAAGTTGTCACTCACTGACCACTTCCTGTGTGACTCATTGATACCGACTGACCACTCCCTGTGTGATACAAGGGCACTAACTGAGCTCTGACTGTCTGACACATCAGAAATTCACTACCCACTCCCTGTGTGACACAGGGTCACACACTGCCCTCTCCCTGTGTGACACAGGGTCTCTCACTGACCTCTCCCTGTGTGACACAGGGTCACTCACTGCCCACTCCCTGTGTGACACAGGGTCACTCACTGCCCACTCCCTGTGTGACACACGGTCACTCACGTCCCACTCCGTGTGTGACACACGGTCACTCACTGACAACTCCCTGTGTGACACACGGTAACTCACTGACCACTCCCAGTGTGACACGCAGTCACTCACTGACCACTCTCTGTGTGACACATGGTCACTCACTGACCACATCCTGTGAGACACGTCGTCACTTACTGACCACTTCCTGGGTGATTCATTGTTACTCACTGATCACTCCCGGTGTGACACGCAGTCACTCACTGACCACTGCCATTGTGACTCATTGTTACACACTGACCTCTCCCAGTGTGACACATGGTCACTCACTGACCACTCCCTGTGTGACACATGGTCACTCACTGCCCACTCCCTGTGTGACAAAGGGTCACTCACTGACCATTCCCAGTGTGTGACAAGGTCACTCACTGACCACTCTCTGTGTGACACGTGGTCACTCACTGACCACTTTCTGTGTGACACGTTGTCACTCACTGACCACTTCCTGTGTGACACGTCACTCACTGACCACTTCCTGAGTGACTCATTGTTACTCAATGATCACTCCCAGAATGACACGCAGTCACTCACTGACCACTGCCAGTGTGACTCGTTGTTACTCACTAACCACTCCCAGTGTAATACATGGTCACTCACTGACCACTTCCTGTGTGACTCATTGTTACTCACTGACCACTCCCTGTGTGACACACGGTTACTGACTGCCCACTCCCTGTGTGACACAGGGTCACTCACTGCCCACTCCCTGCGTGACACAGGGTCACTCACTGCCCACTCCCTGTGTGACACAGGTTCACTCACTGACCACTCCCTGTGTGACACAGGGTCACTCACTGCCCACTCCCTGTGTGACACAGGGTCACTGACTGCCCACTCCCTGTGTGACACAGGGTCACTCACCGTCCACTCCCAGTATGTGACACGGTCACTCACTGACCACTGCCATTCTGACACATCTGTCATTCACTGTCCACTGACAATGTGACTCATCAATCACTGACCACTTCCTGTATGACTCATTGTTAATGACTGACCACTCCCTGTGTGACACAGGGTCACTCACTGACCCCTCCCAGTGTCTGACACAGGGTCACTCACTGACCACTGCCTGTCTGACACATTTGTCATTCACTGACCACTCCCTGTGTGACACACAGTCACTCACTGCACACTCCCTGTGTGACTCATTATTACTCACTGAACACTCCCAAGGTGATACACGGTCACTCACTGACCTCTCCCTGTGTGACACAGGGTCACTCACTGACCACTCCCAGTGTGTGACACGGTCACTCACTGACCACTGCGTGTCTGACACATCTGTCATTCACTGACCACTCCCAGTGTGACAACTTGTCACTCACTGACCACTTCCTGTGTGACTCATTGATACTGACTGACCACTCCCTGTGTGATACAGGGTCACTCACTGACCACTGCCTGTGTGACACATCAGACATTCACTGCCCACTCCCTGTGTGACACAGGGTCACTCACTGTACTCTCCCTGTGTGACACAGGGTCACTCACTGCCCACTCCCTGTGTGACACAGGGTCACTCACTGCCCACTCCCTGTGTGACAAAGGGTCATTCACTGCCCACTCCCTGTGTGACACAGGGTCAATCACTGCCCAATCCCTGTGTGACACATGGCCACACACTGACCATTCCCTGTGTGACACACATTCACTCACTGACCACTCCCTGTGTGCCACACAGTCACTCACTGCCCACTCCCTGTGTGACACATGGCCACACACTGACCATTCCCTGTGTGACACACGGTCACTCACTGACCACTCCCTGTGTGACACACAGTAACTCACTGACCCCTGCCAGTGTGACGCATAGTCACTCACTGACCACTGCCAGTGTGACTCATTGTTACTCACTGACAACTCCCAGTGTGACACACGGTCAGTCACTGACAACTCCCAGTTTGACACAATGTTACTCACTGACCACTCCCATTGTGAAACACGATCAGTCACTGACCACTCCCAGTGTGACACGCAGTCACTCACTGACCACTCTGTGTGTGACACGTGGGCACTCACTGACTACATCCTGTGAGACACGTCGTCACTTACTGACCACTTACTGTGTGATTCATTGTTACTCACTGATCACTCCCAGTGTGACATGCAGTCACTCACTGACTACTGCCATTGTGACTCATTGTTACTCACTGACCACTCCCAGGGTGACACATGGTCACTCACTGCCCACTCCCTGTGTGACAAAGGGTCACTCACTGAACATTCCCAGTGTGTGACAAGGTCACTCACTGACCACTGCCTGTCTGACACATCTGTCATTCACTGACCACTTCCTGTGTGACTCATTGTTACTGACTGACCACTCCCTGTGAGATACAGGGTCACTCACTGACCACTGCCTGTCTGACACATCTGTCATTCACTGACAACTCCCAGTGTGACAAGTTGTCACTCACTGACCACTTCCTGTGTGACTCATTGATACTGACTGACCACTCACTGTGTGATACAGTGTCACTCACTGACCACTCCCTGTGTGACACAGTCACTCACTGCCCACTCCCTGTGTGACACACGGTCACTCACTGATCACTTCCTGTGTGACACATTGGTACTCACTTACCACTCCCTTTGTGACACACCCTCACTCACTGACCACTCTCTGTGTGACACGTGGTCACTCACTGACCACTTGCTGTGTGACACATCGTCACTCACTGACCACTTCCTGTGTGACACGTCACTCACTGACCACTTCCTGCGTGACTCATTGTTACTCACTGATCACTCCCAGAGTGACATGCAGACACTCACTGCCCACTCCCTGTGTGACACATGGTCACTCACTGACCACTTCCTGTGTGACACATTGGTATTCACTGACCACTCCCTGTGTGACACACGCTCACTCACTGACCACTCTCTGTGTGACACGTGGTCACTCACTGACCACAGTCTGTGTGACACGTCGTCACTCACTGACCACTTCCTGTGTGACACGTCAATCACTGATCACTCCCAGAGTGACACGCAGTCACTCACTGACCACTGCCAGTGTGACTCATTGTTACTCACTAACCACTCCCAGTGTGATACATGGTCACTCACTGACCACTTCCTGTGTGACTCATTGTTACTCACTGACCACTCCCAGTGTGACACACGGTCACTCACTGACCACTTCCTGTGTGACTCATTGTTATTCACTGACAACTCCCTGTGTGACACAGTGTCACTCACTGCCCACTCCCTGTGTGACACAGGGTCACTCACTGCCCTCTCCCTGTGTGACACAGGGTCACTCACTGCCCACTCCCTGTGTGACACAGGGTCACTCACTGCCCACTCCCTGTGTGACACAGGGTCACTCACTGACCACTCCCTGTGTGTGACACGGTCACTCACTGACCACTGCCTGTCTGACACAGCTGTCATTCACTGACCACTCCCAGTGTGACTCATCAATCACTGACCACTTCCTGTATGACTCATTGTTAGTGACTGACCACTCCCTGTGTGACACAGGGTCACTCACTGCCCACTCCCTGTGTGACACACGGTCACTCACTTCCCACACCCTGTGTGACACATGGTCACTCACTGCCCACTCCCTGTGTGACACAGTCACAAACTGCCAACTCCCTGTGTGACACACTGTCACTCACTGACCATTCCCAGTGTGTGACAAGGTCACTCCCTGACAACTGCCTGTCTGACACATCTGTCATTCACTGCCCACTCCCAGTGTGACAAGTTGTCACTCACTGACCACTTCCTGTGTGACTCAATGATACTGACTGACCACTCCCTGTGTGATACAGGGTCACTCACTGACCACTGACTGTCTGACACATCAGACTTTCACTGCCCACTCCCTGTTTGTCACAGGGTCACACACTGCCCTCTCCCTGTGTGACTCAGGGTCACTCACTGCCCACTCCCTGTGTGACACACGGTCACTCACTTCCCACTCCCTGTGTGACACAGGGTCACTCACTGCCCACTTCCTGTGTGACACACGGTCACTCACTGACCACTTCCTGTGTGACACATCGGTACTCACTGACCACTCCCTGTGTGACACACGCTCACTCACTGACCACTCTCTGTGTGACACGTGGTCACTCACTGACCACTTCCTGTGTGACACGTCACTCACTGACCACTTCCTGCGTGACTCATTGTTACTCACTGATCATTCCCAGAGTGACATGCAGACACTCACTGACCACAGCCAGTGTGACTCGTTGTTACTCACTAACCACTCCCAGTGTGATACATGGTCACTCACTGACCACTTCCTGTGTGACTCATTGGTACTCACTGACCAGTCCCTGTGTGTCACAGGGTCACTCACTGACCACTCCCTGTGTGACACAGGGTCACTCATTGCCCACTCCCTGTGTGACACAGGGTCACTCACTGCCCTCTCCCTGTGTGACACAGGGTCACTCATTGACCACTCCCTGTGTGACACAGGGTCACTCACTGCCCACTCCCTGTGTGACACAGGGTCACTCACTGACCACACCCAGTGTGTGACACTGTCATGCACTGACCACTCCCTGTCTGACACATCTGTCATTCACTGTCCACTCCCACTGTGACTCATCAATCACTGACCACTTCCTGTATGACTCATTGTTACTGACTGACCACTCCCTGTGTGACACAGGGTCACTCATCGACCCCTCCAAGTGTCTGACACAGGGTCACTCACTGACCACTGCCTGTGTGACACACAGTCACTCACTGCCCACTCCCTGTGTGACACATGGTCACACACTGACCACTCCCTGTGTGACACACGGTCACTCACTGACCACTCCCTGTGTGACACATGGTAACTCACTGACCACTCCCTGTGTGACACATGGTCACTCACTGCCCACTCCCAGTGTGACACTTGGTCACTCACTGCCCTCTCCCTGTGTGACACAGGGTCACTCACTGCCCTCTCCCTCTGTGACACAGGGTCACTCACTGCCCACTCCCTGTGTGACACACGGTCACTCACTTCCCACTCCCTGTGTGACACATTGTTACTCACTGACCAGTCCCTGTATGACACACTCTCACTCACTGACACTTACTGTGTGACACGTAGTCACTCACTGACCACTTCCTTAGTGACTCATTATTACTCACTGATCATTCCCAGAGTGACACGCAGTCACTCACTGACCACTGCCAGTGTGACTCATTGTTACCCAATGACCACTCCCAGTGTGACTCATTCGTTACTCATTTCCCACTCCCTGTGTGACACACGGTCTGTCACTGACCTCTCCCTGTGTGACTCATTGTTACTCACTGCCCAATCCCTGTGTGACACAGGGTCACTCACTGACCACTCCTTGTGTGACACAGGGTCACTCACTGCCTACACCCAGTGTGACATACGGTCACTCACTGACCACTGCCTGTTTGACACATCTGTCATTCACTGACCACTCCCTGTGTGTCATTTTGACACTCACTGACCTCTTCCTGTGTGACTCATTGATACTGAATGACCACTCCCAGAGTGCCACAGGGTCACTCACTGACCACAGTATGTCTGACACATCCGTCATTCACTGCCCACTCCCTGTGTGACACAGGGTCACTCACTGACCACTCCCAGTGTGTGACACGGTCACTCACTGACCACTGCCTGTCTGACACATCTGTCATTCACTGACCACTCCCAGTGTGACAAGTTGTCACTCACTGACCACTTCCTGTGTGACTCATTGATACTGACTGACCACTCCCTGTGTGATACAGGGTCACTCACTGACCACTGCCTGTGTGACACATCAGACATTCACTGCCCACTCCCTGTGTGACACAGGGTCACTCACTGCCCTCTCCCTGTGTGACACACGGTCACTCACTGCCCACTCCCTGTGTGACACAGGGTCACTCACTGCCCACTCCCTGTGTGACACAGGGTCACTCACTGACCACTCCCAGTGTGTGACACGGTCACTCACTGACCACTACCAGTCTGACACATCTGTCAGTCACTGCCCACTCCCAGTGTGACTCATCAATCACTGACCACTTCCTGTATGACTCATTGTTACTGACTGACCACTCCCTGTGTGACACAGGGTCACTCACTGCCTACTCCCTGTGTGACACAGGGTCATTCACTGACCCCTCCCAGTGTCTGACACAGTGTCACTCACTGACCACTGCCTGTCTGACACATCTGTCATTCACTGACCACTCCCTGTGTGACACAGGGTCACTCACTGCCCACTCCCTGTGTGACACACGGTCACTCACTGCCCTCTCCCTCTGTGACACAGGAAAACTCACTGACCACTCCCTGTGTGACACATGGTCACACACTGACCATTCCTTGTGTGACACACGGTCACTCACTGACCACTCCCTGTGTGACACACGGTAACTCACTGACCACTGCCAGTGTGACGCATAGTCACTCACTGACCACTGCCAGTGTGACTCATTGTTACTCACTCACCACTCCCAGTGTGACACATGGTCAGTCACTGACAACTCCCAGTTTGACACAATGTTACTCACTGACCACTCCCATTGTGATACACGATCAGTCACTGTCCACTCCCAGTGTGACACGCATTCACTCACTGACCACTCTCTGTGTGACACGTGGGCACTCACTGACCACATCCTGTGACACACGTCGTCACTTACTGACCTCTTACTGTCTGATTCATTGTTACTCACTGATCACTCCCCGTGTGACATGCAGTCACTCACTGACTACTGCCATTGTGACTCATTGTTACTCACTGACCACTCCCATGGTGACACACGGTCACTCACTGACCAATCCCTGTATGACACATGGTCACTCACTGCCCACTCCCTGTGTGACAAAGGGTCACTCACTGACCATTCCCAGTGTGTGACAATGTCACTCACTGACCACTGCCTGTCTGACACATCTGTCATTCACTGACCACTCCCAGTGTGACACGTTGTCACTCAATGACCACTTCCTGTGTGACTCATTGTTACTGACTGACCACACCCTGTGTGATACAGGGTCACTCACTGACCACTGCCTGTCTGACACATCTGTCATTCACTGACAACTCCCAGTGTGACAAGTTGTCACTCACTGACCACTTCCTGCGTGACTCATTGATACTGACTGACCACTCCCTGTGTGATACAGGGTCACTCACTGACCACTCCCTGTGTGACACCGTCACTCACTGCCCTCTCCCTGTGTGACACACGGTCACTCACTGACCACTTCCTGTGTGACACATTGGTACTCACTGACCACTCCCTCTATGACACTCCCTCACTCACTGACCACTCTCTGTGTGACACGTGGTCACTCACTGACCACTTCCTGTGTGACACGTCGTCACTCACTGACCACTTCCTGTGTGACACGTCACTCACTGACACTTCTTGCGTGACTTATTGTTACTCACTGATCACTCCCAGAGTGAGATGCAGACACTCACTGCCCACTCCCTGTGTGACACGTGGTCACTCACTGACCACTTCCTGTGTGACACATTGGTACTCACTGACCACTCCCTGTGTGACACACGCTCACTCACTGACCCCTCTCTGTGTGACACGTGGTCACTCACTGACCACATTCTGTGTGACACGTCGTCACTCACTGACCACTTCCTGTGTGACACGTCACTCACTGACCACTTCCTGAGTGACTCATTGTTACTCACTGATCACTCCCAGAGTGACACGCAGTCACTCACTGACCACTCCCAGTGTGACTCGTTGTTACTCACTAACCACTCCCAGTGTGATACATGGTTACTCACTGACCACTTCCTGTGTGACTCATTGTTACTCACTGACCACTCCCAGTGTGACACACGGTCACTCACTGACCACTTCCTGTGTGACTCATTGTTATTCACTGACAACTCCCTGTGTGACACAGGGTCACTCACTGCCCTCTCCCGGTGTGACACAGGGTCACTCACTGCCCACTCCCTGTGTGACACAGGGTCACTCACTGCCCACTCCCTGTGTGACACAGGGTCACTCACTGACCACACCAAGTGTGTGACACGGTCACTCATTGACCACTGCCTGTCTTTCACATCTGTCATTCACTGACCACTCCCAGTGTGACTCATCAATCACTGACCACTTCCTGTATGACTCATTGTTACTGACTGACCACTCCCTGTGTGACACAGGGTCACTCACTGACCACTCCCTGTGTGACATATGGTCACTCACTGACCACTGCCTGTCTAACACATCTGTCATTCACTGACCACTCCCAGTGTGACACGTTGTCACTCACTGACCACTTCCTGTGTGACTCATTGTTACTGACTGACCACACCCTATGTGACACACGCCCACTCACTGACCACTCTCTGTGTGACACAGGGTCACTCACTGCCCACTCCCTGTGTGACACAGGGTCATTCACTGACCGCTCCCAGTGTGTGACACGGTCACTCAGTGACCACTGCCTGTCTTACACATCTGTCATTCACTGCCCACTCCCATTGTGATTCATCAATCACTGACAACTTCCTGTATGACTCATTGTTACTGACTGACCACTCCCTGTGTGACATAGGATCACTCACTGCCCACTCCCTGTGTGACACACGGTCAATCACATCCCACTCCCTGTGTGACACACGGTCACTCACTGACCACTTCCTGTGTGACACATTGGTACTCACTGACCACTCCCGGTGTGACACACGCTCACTCACTGACCACTCTCTGTTTGACACGTGGTCACTCACTGACCACATTCTGTGTGACACGTCGTCACTCACTGACCACTTCCTGTGTGACACGTCACTCACTGACCACTTCCTGAGTGACTCATTGTTACTCACTGATCACTCCCAGAGTGACACGCAGTCACTCAGTGACCACTGCCAGTGTGACTCGTTGTTACTCACTAACCACTCCCAGTGGGATACATGGTTACTCACTGACCACTTCCTGTGTGACTCATTGTTACTCACTGACCACTCCCAGTGTGACACACGATCACTCACTGACCACTTCCTCTGTGACTCATTGTTATTCACTGACAACTCCCTGTGTGACACAGGGTCACTCACTGCCCACTCCCTGTGTGACACAGGGTCACTCACTGCCCTCTCCCTGCGTGACACCGTGTCACTCACTGCCCACTCCCTGTGTGACACAGGGTCACTCACTGCCCACTCCCTGTGTGACACAGGGTCACTCACTGACCTCTCCCAGTGTGTGACACGGTCACTCATTGACCACTGCCTGTCTTTCACATCTGTCATTCACTGACCACTCCCAGTGTGACTCATCAATCACTGACCACTTCCTGTATGACTCATTGTTACTGACTGACGACTCCCTGTGTGACACAGGGTCACTCACTGACCTCTCCCTGTGTGACATATGGTCACTCACTGACCACTGCCTGTCTGACACATCTGTCATTCACTGACCACTCCCAGTGTGACACGTTGTCACTCACTGACCACTTCCTGTGTGACTCATTGTTACTGACTGACCACACCCTGTGTGACACACGCCCACTCACTGACCACTCTCTGTGTGACACAGGGTCAATCACTGCCCACTCCCTGTGTGACACAGGGTCACTCACTGCCCACTCCCTGTGTGACACAGGGTCATTCACTGACCGCTCCCAGTGTGTGACACGGTCACTCAGTGACCACTGCCTGTCTGACGCATCTGTCATTCACTGACCACTCCCATTGTGATTCATCAATCACTGACAACTTCCTGTATGACTCATTGTTACTGACTGACCACTCCATGTGTGACATAGGGTCACTCACTGCCCACTCCCTGTGTGACACACGGTCACTCACATCCCACTCCCTGTGTGATACATCTGTCACTCACTGACCACTTCATGTTTGACATGTGGTCACTCACTGACCACTTCCTGTGTGTCTCATTGTTACTGACTGATCACTCCCAGAGTGACACGCAGTCACTCACTGACCACTGCCACTGTGACACATTTTCACTCACTGATCACTTCCGGTGTGACTCATTGTTACTCACTGCCCACTCCCTGTGTGACACAGGGTCACTCACTGTCTACTCCGTTTGTGACACAGGGTCACTCACTGACCAATCCCTGTGTGACACACAATCACTCACTGACCACACCCAGCGTGACACACGGTCACTCACTGACCATTCCCAGCATGACACACGGTCACTCACTGACTACTCCCTGTGTGATACACGTTCACTCACTGACCACTCCCAGTGTGACACAATGTTACTCCCTGACCACTCCCAGTGTGACACGTTGTCACTCACTGACCACTTCCTGTGTGACTCATTGTTACTGACTGACCACTCCCTGTGTGATACAGGGTCACTCACTGACCACTGCCTGTCTGACACATCTGTCATTCACTGACCACTCCCAGTGTGACACGTTGTCACTCACTGACCACTTCCTGTGTGACTCGTTGTTAGTCACTAACCACTCCCATTGTGATACATGGTCACTCGCTAACCACTTCCTGTGTGACACAATGTTACTCACTTTCAACTCCCTGTGTGACACAGGGTCACTCACTGGCCACTCCCTGTGTGACAAAGGGTCACTCACTGCCCACTCCCTGTGTGACACAGGGTCACTCGCTGCCCACTCCCTGTGTGACACAGGGACACTCACTGCCCACTCCCTGTGGGACACAGGGTCACTCACTGACCACTCCCAGTGTGTGACACGGTCACTCAGTGACCACTGCCTGTCGGACATATCTGTCATTCACTGACCACTCCCAATGTGACTCATCAATCACTGACCACTTCCTGTATGACTCATTGTTACTGACGGACCACTCCCTGTGTGACACAGGGTCACTCACTGCCTACTCCCTGTGTGACACAGGGTCACTCACTGACCCCTCCCAGTGTCTGAAACAGGGTCACTCACTGACAACTGCCTGTCTGACACATCTGTCATTCACTGACCACTCCCTGTGTGACGCATAGTCACTCACTGCCCACTCCCTGTGTGACACACAGTCGCTCACTGCCCACTCCCTGTGTGACACATGGTCACACACTGACCACTCCCTGTGTGACACATGGTCACTCACTGACCACTTCCTGTGTGACACACGGTAACTCACTAACCACTGCCAGTGTGACACTCAGTCACTCACTGACCACTGCCAGTGTGACTCATTGTTACTCACTGACCACTCCCAGTGTGACACACGGTCAGTCACTGACCACTCCCAGTTTGACACAATGTTACTCTCTGACCACTTCCAGTATGAAACACGATCAGTCACTGACCACTCTCAGTGTGACACGCAGTCACTCACTGACCACTCTCTGTGTGACACGTGGTCACTCACTGACCACATCCTGTGAGATGCGTCATCACTTACTGACCACTTCCTGTGTGATTCATTGTTACTCACTGATCACTCCCAGTGTGACATGCAGTCACTCACTGACCACTGCCATTGTGACTCATTGTTACTCACTGACCACTCCCAGTGTGACACACGGTCACTCACTGATCACTCCCTGTGTGACACCTTGTCACTCACTGCCCACTCCATGTGTGACAAAGGGTCACTCACTGACCATTCCCAGTGTGTGACAAGGTCACTCACTGATCACTGCCTGTCTGACACATCTGTCATTCACTGACCACTCCCAGTGAGACACATTGTCACTCACTGACCACTTCCTGTCTGACACATCCGTCATTCACTGCCCTCTCCCAGTGTGACACAGGGTCACTCACTGCGCACTTCCTGTGTGACACAGGGTCCCTCACTTCACACTCCCAGAGCGACACGCAGTCACTCACTGACCACTGCCAGTGTGACGCACAGTCACTCACTGACCACTGCCAGTGTGACTCATTGTTACTCACTGACTACTCCCAGTGTGACACACAGTCACTCACTGACCCCTTCCTGTGTGACTCATTGTTACTCACTGACCACTCCCTGTGTGACACAGGGTCAATCACTATCCACACCCTGTGTGACACAGGGTCCCTCACTGACCCCTTCCTGTGTGACAATGGGTCACTCACTGACCACTACCAGTGTGACACAGGGTCACTCACTGACCACTCCCAGTGTGACATATGGTCACTCACTGAGCACTGCCTGTCTGACACATCTGTCATTCACTGACCACTCCCAGTGTGACATGTTGTCACTCACTGACCACTTCCTGTGTGTCTCATTGATACTGACTGACCACTCCCTGTCTGATACAGGGTCACTCACTGACCACTGCCTGTCTGACACATCTGTCATTCACTGACCTCTCCCAGTGTGACAAGTTGTCACTCACTGACCACTTCCTGTGTGACTCATTGATACTGACTGACCACACCCTGTGTGATACAGTGTCACTCACTGACCACTGCCTTTCTGACACATCAGACATTCAATGCCCACTCCCTGTGTGACACAGTGTCACTCACTGACCTCTCCCTGTGTGACACACGGTCACTCACTGCCACTCCCTGTGTGACACACGGTCACTCACTGACCTCTCCCTGTGTGACACACGGTCACTCACTGCCACTCCCTGTGTGACACACGGTCACTCACTGCCCTCCCTGTGTGACACAGGGTCACTCACTGATCTCTCCCTGTGTGACACAGGGTCACTCACTGACCATTCCAAGTGAGTGACAAGGTCACTCACCGACCACTGCCTGTCTGACACATCTGTCATTCACTCACCACTCCCATTGTGACACGTTGTCACTCACTGACCACTTCCTGTCTGACACATCCGTCATTCACTGCCCTCTCCCTGTGTGACACAGGGTCACTCACTGCCCACTTCCTGTGTGGCACACGGTCACCCACTGCCCACTTCCTGTGTGACACACCGTCACTCACTGCACACTCCCTGAGTGACACGCAGTCACTCACTGACAACTGCCAGTGTCTCATTCTTACTCACTGACTACTCCCAGTGTGACACAATGTCACTCACTGACCCCTTCCTGTGTGACTCATTGTTACTCACTGACCACTCCCTTTGTGACACATTTTCACTCACTGACCACACCCTGTGTGACACAGGGTCACACACTGACCACGCCCTGTGTGACACATGGTCACTCACTGACCACTTCCTGTGTGACACACGGTAACTCACTGACCACTGCCAGTGTGACACTCAGTCACTCACTGACCACTGCCAGTGTGACTCATTGTTACTCACTGACCACTCCCAGTGTGACACACGGTCAGTCACTGACCACTCCCAGTTTGACACAACGTTACTCTCTGACCACTTCCAGTTTGAAACACGATCAGTCACTGACCACTCTCAGTGTGACACGCAGTCACTCACTGACCACTCTCTGTGTGACACGTGGTCACTCACTGACCACATCCTGTGAGATGCGTCATCACTTACTGACCACTTCCTGTGTGATTCATTGTTACTCACTGATCACTCCCAGTGTGACATGCAGTCACTCACTGACCACTGCCATTGTGACTCATTGTTACTCACTGACCACTCCCAGTGTGACACACGGTCACTCACTGATCACTCCCTGTGTGACACCTTGTCACTCACTGCCCAATCCATGTGTGACAAAGGGTCACTCACTGACCATTCCCAGTGTGTGACAAGGTCACTCACTGATCACTGCCTGTCTGACACATCTGTCATTCACTGACCACTCCCAGTGAGACACATTGTCACTCACTGACCACTTCCTGTCTGA